>NC_140953.1:79437901-79697901 GCF_014529385.1 Adiantum capillus-veneris | reverse complement strand
GATCATACCATATTGGAAGAGGGATTGTTGAGAAAGCTACACACACACACACACACACACACACACACACACACACACACGAAGTAATTGCTATGAAAGCTGTAGAGTACATAACTTAAATCAAGAAAAACTCACGACTACTTTTATTGAAAAGGAAAGGGCCCTTATAAAGGCTTTATTACAAACAGAATTATGGTCTCAAATTTCAATCAAGGGATTTTGGCCGACCTACAAAAGGTGGTTTATTTTAGGTGAAAACCATTAAAACTTACTTCTATCTAAAAAACTTTGCTATGCCCTAGGAGGACAACAATCTAACACTCTGCAGCATAAACTCAATTCCATTACATATAAAACATTTTATGGCCCCAATACCACTTATATTGAGCTCATAATAGTTACCGAGTTTGACTGTACCATGTGTAGCAATATATGTGGAGAACCACTCCTTATGAGGAGTCACATGAAAGCTAGCACCTGACTCCATTATCCAATTCTAGGCATAACACTTGTCAAGAGCTAACAATGCATCAAAACTCAAATTTGATGTGAAGATTGACACATTGGGAACACTCTCAACAGTTGGAGTAACAACAACTTTAAGTTCTTCTATCTTCACGGTGCTCTTAGATGTGTCATGCCAAAGTGGGTTTTGAAGAAATCTTTGATAACAATGGCAAGAGAAGGAGGTGTCTCTAACTTTTCTTAGGGAATTCCATGAATAACAATGTTCTTGGAACGTCGCTCCTTTTTCTTCAACTCTCTACATCCACATTCTTAACATTCTTTGTTTGAGCCATAAATTGCATGTGGGAGGAATTAGGAACCACATTGCTACCACATACATCAGCCCAAGACTTGTATGTGCATACATTTTTCATGTCGCATACACCCTGGCTCATGGTGTGAAATTTCTCCTCTTTCAATACATGGTCATGCTCTATTTTGCTCATGCACCTTTTCAAAGCATTCAAGTCCACAAGAGAGCATTTACATTCCTTGACTTCCTCTCCAAGTTGCATCAAACGTGTTTTTTGCATTTCAAGTGTCCTCTTGTGATTATCATTCTCAACCACAAGAGTCCTTAGTGTGCCATTCTCCATTGCAAGTGCGCGTAAGTCTTCACCTTATTTGTTTACGATCTCTTGCAATGATACCAAGTATGCCATGATCATGGTTTTTGATGTCATTGGTTGAGTGGTTGTGTCGTTCCTCCATACTTAGGAGATTTTGGATTATTTTCTACAATGGTTTGCAGACCTTGTTAATGAAGAAGAACCCTTGCGAGTGGCAAAAGACATTGTATGTAAAAGAAGAGATGAGAGTCAACTTTCTCGAACCTATCCACTTCAAAAATGGTACTGCAAAAATGCTTATCATAAATTTGTTTTCACATCAATGCACAGGGGGTGTTGTGTTCTTTGATGGAATCTATAGATCACCCAAATCGGAGTTGAGATGAAGAAGTTATGATCAAAAGAGTGAACTGATGTCTACTAGATTAAAAACAGCTGAAAGAGAGAGAGAGAGAGAGAGAGAGAGAGAGAGAGAGAGAGAGAGAGAGAGAGAGAGAGAGAGAGAGAGAGAGAGAGAGAGAGAGAGAGAAAGAAAGAAAATTTTTTAACGTCTATGTGAGGCCAAAGTTGGCCTATGAGAGCAATCAAGTATACATATGTGCATATCCTCTATCTATTGGAAAAGAAAAAATAGTTCAAACTGGTACAAAATAAAAGAAAAGGACTTTTGGTGGATGATGGGATCTATGGGGATGGGTGGAGTTCTAGTACTAGGGGTATGTGCATGTCTATATGCTCAGGGTAGTACAACCATGCAAATGCATTAATCTAGCTAGCTCCATCCTGTGCTAATATGGGGATGTAAAATGTGGTACATGGGAGGATTGGGAGCAAGGGCCACCCTAATGAATGCAGCTGGGTGAGCCATCATCTGGGCTTGTCTCTCCTCAGCAGCATGATGCGCTTGGGTCCATATCTCCTTGATCTATTTGCGGTGGAGTCGTGGAGCCTAGCATCCAATAGCACGTGGACCTCAACTTGCTGAAGGGTCATGCCCCTCGGTGGGTCTAGGAGTGGGGGGATGTAGCTCTCTCAAAGAAATTTGTAATCTATGACTGTCTCCCCCCCACCTTGGTCTCCTGCATAAGTGTATCCCTGTGCCTCTGTGTCTCTAGTAGCTAGGGCCCCAAATGTTTGTGATCTTGAGAGTGCATGATCTCTCGGAGGGTAGGCTTCCCTCTGAATAGTGTCTTGTAACAGCCTTTAATATCAGCATAAGCTTTGCATCTGCAAACAAAATACTCTCCATTTCCTCTTTGCATACTTGGCAAAATCTCTCCTCCCTGGGAATGTCATGAGATTGCCCCACCTCAATCTCTAGTCTGTGTGATGACACTCTGAGCTGAACAATCGCCACTCCTGAGATGTGTGGCATGTAGGTGTCCATATAACATGGTCGTTGTATGAACCCATCCTCCAATATGGTAAGAAAATGATCTCTGTAGTGTGACATCTTTCACTGGAGGGGAGATGTGATCCAAGTCTGTATGATGTAGAGCTACCAAAGATCTTGCCAGATCAATATGTTTCTCTCACTACGTGAGAGATCATGAAGTTGGGGAGAGTCAAGGTCGTACTGGAAAGGTGGAAAACTCTTAAAATCAAGGCCGTGTGCTCCGAAACATGCTCTAACCTATGTGTACCATGCTCTATCGTACCTAGACTCTCCTATCTGTATAGCTGATTCAAATGCTCACCACGTGAGTCTATTAGTTCTCACTCTCTGCACAAAGCAAACCGTTTGGAAGAGTGCCTCCACTACCATGGGGGGGTGGCAAGATCTTCCCTGATGATGTCCCCATGGCACTGTGTGCTTGCCTCAAAACATGCGAGAAATCATATAGATTTGTGCTCTCTCAATCCGTGCCCACTAGCTATCTGTCAATCCGGGTGCCCACATTGCTTCTCCATACATCAAGGGTGGAGTGATTAATGTGTCAAATAGCCACCCCTTCGTGCATGGCTCCTGAAAGTGTGCATGATGGCATCTCCACTCTAGCATGGCAAGTGCTACATATCAATGGGTGAGTCTATCAGTGGCAGCTTGTGCCATGGTGAAGGGTCCCTGTCTGCTAGTGAATATGCCTCCCAGGTAGACGTAGGAGGTGACCACCTCTACTGGTCCTTCTATTGTTGTAAATGTGGCTACTCATTCAGATTGATCTAGAGGTGTGGAAGATCATGACCTTGGTTTTCCCAAGGTTACTGTCAGTTCCTTGTCTGTACAAAACTCATCCAAGGATCTCAAATGGTTCTATAAGCCCTCTAGTGACTCTGAGATCAATACAATGTCATCAACATATAGCATAATGTGGAATGGAGTACGTACTAGTTCAACTCCTGCCCCTCTTGCTCATAGGGTGTAGTCAACGATCTTGTCGATGTAGAATCCAAAGAGGGTTGGCAAGAGGGGGCATCCTTGCTTAACACCAGGTGCTAGCAATAGACTTGCCTGGGCAATGAGCTCTCCCAATCACTCTCTCATAGAGAGCATACATGGCCCATATTGTCTCTCAAGGAATCCCTAAGTTTTGAAGCCGTCAAAAGAGCCTCTCTTGTGGGACTATGTCAAACGTTTTGCGGAAATCCACAAAGTAACAATAAAGCTTCTTCTTCCACACCTTTGCCCCACAAATGAGGCAGCGTAGAATGAAGATGTGGTTGATGGTGGAGAAGGGCTGCTTGAACCCTGCCTGGCAAGGAGCTTTTAGGCCCTCAATCTCTCCATATGAACTAAGGTCAGCCTCAAGAACTGCCCCATATAATTTGGCCATTGTATGGCCAATCATGATAGTCCAAGGTGTCCCTAGATTTGTGGATTGGCATGATAGTGTGCCAGGTCCACTCCTCTAGGAAGCCCTCCCCCCTATAGCCCAATTGAATACATGTGCAATCAACGAGGCTATAGTGGCAGTTGAGTAGATGAGGTGCTTGCTTTATAATCCTATATGATCTGAAGACCGGCAGTGCTGTAGACGTTGGATGGCCTTCTTGACCATCTCCAGTGTGAAGAAAAAGGAGTTCATGGGTCAGGACCCGGGTGGTTGTGGAATCCGAGGGTGGTTTGGTACTTCATAGAGTTTCTCTACATAATCATGCCATATGTGTGGGTCCTCAATAAGGATAGGTAGTTGTGGCTCTCAAAGGGTGCACCATGTTGTGGCACTACTACATGCTCTAGCTCGTGAGCCTCCTCAAAAGCATGCTGGTTTTGGCGTTGATGGAGCAAAAGACGCCGTGCGCACACTCCACACCCAGACAACTCAACACAGCACAAGAAATTTACTTAAATTCCACCCCACACACATCACCACTCAAGAGGTCAATGAAAATTCTCCCCACGATCCCTATTCAAACTCCAAACGCATCAACCTACAAGCCCTTGCCTTCCGGTAGACACTACAAGGTGAGTTGAGTTGATCAACGCTTGAAATCACACAAGATGGTGAAAAAAACATACAAGAAAAACCATTAAAAACTTGAAAACTCTAGCCACAAAAGGCCTCTCTCAAAACATTGCAAAAGCTTCAAGACTCTTTGGAGTAGCCCCAACCCTAATGGCACTGATACATAGTCTTGCAGAAAGCCGCACCTTCTTCCCTCAATCCCTTGCACACACACATCAATGGAAATATCAAAACTTCCGTAGAATCTTTCAAGTGACAAATTGAAGAGAAAAATCTCTCATTCACTCCTCCACACACTCCAAAATAGGACGCGAATGTGACGGGACTGCACAAGACCACTTGTAGGAACCCTGCTTCCTCCCACACATAGAGAGGTGAAAGTGCTGGTAATGAACTTAAAAAGTAATCCCTCAGTCCAAACACTCATGGAACCGTTACTGATGTGGAAATTTGAAGCCTTTTCACACCATTTTTGGATATTTTTTGACCTTTTTAGCCCGAGTTTTGGCCGGTTTTGACCCCTGACGGGCAGTTTTTGTGGGAAAAATACCAAACGGACTCCAAAATCCACCAAATTTTTAGTATTGGTCCTTGATACCAAAATGTAATTTCCACATGCTCACATACCATTTTTGACCACTTCTAGGGTGGGACATGCATCACCGTAGATCAAGCACCATAAATAGACAATTATTGCATGTGTCAAACTTCACAGGCGGGTCGAGGGTGCCCACGCCTCTCACTTGCATTATTTACATTATAGAAAGCTTAAACACATTCCCTAGAACCAAAATAATCCACTTGGAACCATATCTAAGGCATCAACACCTTGTCCAAGAACATACATGTGCTCGACTGTCGGACGCGAACCTGACTATTCACAGTGTGTACAGGTTGCATCATTTTTTAAAACTTGAAAGAACTTTTCAAAGATCCCAATGCATGTATTTACATCTTTTTGTACATATGTCCATGCATATACACATTACTATGTACACGCCAAAAGTGGTCTATCATCATTGCCCACCCTCTAGGTAGAGCATTTATGCTCCAAGTGACCATTTGCATCTGGAACCACATCCCTTGCAAAATATTTCTTCAATTAATATCATTTATTATGTAGCACAAACGTTCCCCTGACAATTTTTCCAACTCATATGTGCCATTAGAAAATACATGCTTCACTCTGTACGGACCAAACCATTTGTCCCTCAACTTCTTTTGAAGAGTGAAATCCAAGTGAGAGTCATACTTCATTACCAGATCTCCCTCTTTAATCTCTTTCTCTGGAAGCCTCTCATTCATTTTCTCCATCCTTGTCTCTGCTTGTTGAAGATAATAATCATTGGATTTCTCTCTATTCATTTTCAATAACTCTAGAGCAAGAATTCTTTTCTGCAACTTGTCATGATGCACACCTTGCATTGTGCACAACACTTTCAAGGCATCCAACTACACCTGTATGGGCATAAGAGCTTCCTTTCCATAAACAATCTCATATGGCATGAACTGTGTTGACACTCTATACGCAGTTCTATAAGCCCACAAACACTTTACCAAGTTCGAGCCCCACTCTTTGGGATGCTCTCTAGCATACTTTGATAGCATCTTTACAATTTAACCATTGCAGTTTTCAACCAGTCCATTGCATTGTGGGTAGTAAGGAGAAGAATGCCTATGTTGAATTTTCAATTTCTCCATGAGAGCAGCAACAAGTTTTCCCCTAAACCCTGGTCCATGATAAAAAATGATAATCATAGGAGCTCCAAACCTGCAACACACCTGTTCATACAAAAAAGAGGCCACTCTTCCTTCTGTTACATCTTTTACCGCTCTTGCCTCCACATATTTTTTCAAATAGTCCACAGCCACAAGGATATACCTTTTGCCATTGTTGGTCCTTGGCATTCGACCTATAGAATCCACTCCCCATTGGACCTATAGTAGCCACTCCCCATTTTGCAAATGCATCAAAAGACATTATAGCTTTTTGAGGCTCAACCAAAAATTTTTGATTTGCAAAAACTTGGCATTCAAGGCATTTCTTGCACCAAAATAAGCATCTCTGATCATAGAGGGCCAATGGTAACCTGCTCTCAAAATACAGGAGACAACCTGATACTTACCTTGATGGCCTGTTTCTTCATGGCAGTGCTTCAAAATCAAGCCTATTTCTTCTTTGTATGGCACTTTCCTCATAATGTTATCTTTGCCATAAAACATGAGATCCTCACTTACCAATGTGTAGTTTTTTGGTTTTGCAACTAATCTCTTACGTCAAACCTTTGACATGCTCCATGGACATTTCCCTTTACCAAGAAATACTTCTACATCTCGTAACGATTTCCTTCCTGCATACAAGGATTCCTTGACCTTTAAAGGAGCTACCAAGGCATCCAAATTGTCCCTAGCCAACTCATCAACTTCTTTATTCTACTCACGAGGACATGCTTAAACTGTATCTTCTCAAACTCATGCAAAATCTTCTTGATGCCATAGAACCACTTCTTCATATCGTCTTTCTTAACATTCCACAAACCAAGCAACTGATTCATGACTAGCAACACATCCCCTTTTACAATGACCCTCTTTAATCCAAACTCCACACACTACTTCAATCCTAGGAAAAGAGAGAGATACTCGGTCTGATTGGTTACTTTTAGCTTCATCAAGATCGTAAGCTCTAGAAAATATTATATCACCTTTTGGGTTCTTAATGATTACTCGACCACTTGCCTTTTGAAGAACTTTCCTGTATGCACCATCAAACAACATTGTACATGCATTTGTAATATCTCCTTCCTCTTTATGATCATCCTTGTCAACCCTTGGGTAAGATGGAAGCTCCCCTCCCTTGTGTACCACTATGTCTCCGAGGTGAGCTTTAACAGAATGATCCACTTTAAACTCAAACTCATACTCTTGAAGCTCCAAAGTCCACTTTGAGATGTGCTTGCTAGGCTTCAAATGTTTTACTACATCCAGAAAAAGGTTTGATGTTGTGAGCACATATAACTTTTGGGGCAACATATATATTTTGAACCTGCAACAAGCAAGAACCAAGCCTAGAAGATCCACTGTTCTATCTCTGTGTAGGAGAACTTGTTTACATTCTTCATCTTGCTCTCAAAATAAAATGGCTTGAAGTTCCTTCCCTGCTTTTGTAAGAGCACTGACCCAAAAGCTACTGACCACACACTAATAGATACATAGAAAATTGATTGAAGGTCAAGAGGACTCACTGTTGGTAGAGCACACATTACTTCCTTGATACCATCAAAAGTTTGTTGCACTCATTCCACTCAAACCCTTGAACTCTTTCTTAATTTCCGGAGAGGATACACATATTGACATAGAATCCAGGAAAAATGTGACAGGTACATGAGCTTATGCACAAATGATGCCAAATCCTTTGTGTTGCTGAGCGGATCCATAAGCAACAAAGCCTTAGATTTCTCTGGGTTGGCTTCTATTCCATTTTGGGAAACCACATGTCCTAGCAAATGGACTCTGGCATGAGAAAACTTACACTTCTTTGGGTTGAGTTGCCCACCCTCTTGTTGAAGCCTTTCAAAACTCAACCTCAGCCTCTCCAAATCTGACTCTGGAGCTATAACATCCAATGTCATCCATGAAAACTCGAATGAACTTACCCAAGTAGGGACCAAACACTCTATTCATCCACCCTTGGAAGGTAGCATATGCATTAACTAGCCCAAAAGGCATTATTTTGTAGGCAAAACAACCCCAAGGAGTAATAAAGGTCGTCTTCAATCGCTATCAAGATCTGAAAGTAGCCAAAAAATCCATCCATGATTGAGTAGCATTCATGACCTGCAACTTGATTGAGGATTTCATCCAAGAAGGGTAGTGGATAATGATTCCTTTTTGTGGTAACATTCAAAGGTTTGAAATCAACACATACCATAAATCTTCCGTTCTTCTTGGGCACAATAATAGATGGAGAGACCCATTCAGAATCCTCCACTCGAAAGATGAAATCTGCTTCCAAAGCTTCATCACCTCTTCACGAACTGCTCTCTCATGAATGACCCCAAACCTCCTAGCTTTTAACCTTTGGCTTGGCCCCTTCTTTTAGATCGATTCTATGCTCGACCCCTTTAGCTCCTTGAAACTCTGTATATTCTGTGGCAAATAGCTTTGGAAACTCCATAAACATGTCTTCATACTCCTTCTTTTCTTTCTTTGTCAAGTCCTTTCCTAGCATGCTCCTTATGTTCACTTTGGAAGGCTCTACATCTACTTTTGGATTCTCCTTCTCCTCCACATCATGCATCAATGCTTCCTTTTTGACACTTATCCAAATAGATCAGGACATAATTGCATCAAGCCTCCCTAAAATGATTGGATAAGCATTCTCACCCGCTTGCATCACGTAGCAATCAACCAAGAACTCAATTTACAAGACTTCTATCTTAACATCTTTAGCTGTCCCGAGACACCTTGCCTTTTTGTGGTTGGCCATCCTCATACGGATCGAAGCATTCACTAACATCTTGACACCTACTTCCTTCATGATAGCCTCAATCACGACACACAACTGGGCACCACCATCCACATATGCTTGCACTTCCATATTCTTTCCCAACATAGCTTCAACTATTGGCACCATATCTACTAGGTGACCAACCCTCAAGGATGACACCATGCTTTGATGCTTTTCCTTTTTGGAAACAAGATGCGTACTCACTCATTTGGTCCACTACCTCCTCAATTTAGTGTTCAAAGCCACCAACTGACCAAAAGATATATTGGCCTTTTGATTTCGTATGCCGTCAACAATATCATAGTCTTAAACACCTTGGCCAAGGGGGTAGTCCTTTGGACCTATTTTCCTTCTTCGTTGCTTATTACTACTCTCTGGTTTGTCTTCTACTTTAGCCTTCCCTTTCGTTGCTCCTGTATCCCTCTCTTCTTCTGTCTCCTTCCCCCTATCATGCCTAGATCTCTTTTTGGCCAAAACATCCATATCTTGATGCTCAAGGGTAATGATGTTGATAGCTCTACCTTGCATGCAACGATTGTGGTTGTTGTTGCGGAGGTGGTGCTTCTAGTGCCCGCTCTTGATGATTTTAATCTATTCTCCCTCGACCACACCCATATAAGGGGTACATCCCTCCTCTCTCTCTTGGTGGTTCAGGACAATCAGGGGCATAGTGACCTGTTTATCACAATTGTAGCATCTACCTTGTAGCCTTCCTCCCCTACCTCTCCCAGCTAGCCGCTCTTCTCTTTGGTTCCTATTCATTATCTTAATTCTTAATTCTTGCAATTGACTAGCAAGATCATGCAAAACCCCGGATGTGACAAGGTCCGACCTTGAACCACTCACTCCTCTCTATCATCCACTGCCATAGGAACCATTGGTTGCACCACAACTGGCTCAGCATGTGTCATGCCTTGCTGCCACCTTCTCTTAATCTTCTTGCTCTTGGACTCGGCAATTTCCACATCTCTTTCAAATGTAGCAGGCTCCTCTTGATCGACCTTCTCCCTTATACTTGGACGGAGACAATCCATAAACTGACGCACTTTAAAGAAATCCCCTGGAGGTACTTGGGATGCCGCCTCAAATTGCACCCAAAGTCCTTTGAAGTGTTGCAAAAACTCTTGAAAGTTAGCATAAACATCTTGCTGCAAACCTTTCAATTTTGTTGTTGCTTTTGTTGCGGTTAGTCTCTTTCCAAACATGTCAAAAATTGCGTGCTTCACTCGCTCCCATGTTTGCTTTTTGTCTTCCTCTATACCTTCAAACCACTCACAAGCTTCTCCTTTGAGTGAAAGAGGAAATACATGAAGCTTTGCTTCATCATTCACAATGTGCATACCAAGCGTATGCCACTCGAAGTTAGCAATCTTGTCTTTTGCATCCTCCTTCCCTGTGAACACTGGCCGAATATACACCATCCCTTCAAAGTTGCTTCTCCCTTGCGTGAGTAACTCCACAAAAATTGAAGTCTTGCACCTTAACCAAACCACCACTTTTCTTCAATGATGTTTGAACTTCACAGCAAAACCGCTTCACCTGGGTGCACAACCGGCAAATTTCCGCTCCCCAGCGGGATCGCCAAAGGATGATGGATGATGGAGCAAAAGACGTCGTGCGCACACACACACCTCTTGAAAACTCAACAAAACACAAGGAATTTACTTAAATTCCACCCCACACACACCACCACTCAAGAGATCAATGAAAATTCTCCCCACGGTCCCTATTCAAACTCCAAACGCCTCAACCTAAAAGCCCTTGCCTGCCCCCAAACACTACAAGGTGAGTCGAGTTGATCAACACCTGAAATCACACGAGATGGTGACCAAAATATACAAGAAAAACCATCAAAAACTTGAAAACTCCAGCCACAAAAGGCCTCTCTCAAACCATTGCAAGAGCTTCACCAAACTCCACTCTGTTGGCCTCTTTGGAGTAGCCCCAACCCTAATGGCACCGATATAGGGTAACATAGTCTTGCGGAAAGCCACACACACACAACCATGGAAACCTTAGAAATTCCATAGAATGTCCCAAGTGAAAAATTTAAGAGAAAAAGCTGTCATTCACTCCTCCACACACTCGAAAACAAGATGTGAACGCGATGGGACTGTACTAGATCACCTGTAGGAACCCTGCTTCCTTCCACGCATAGAGAGGTGAAAGTGCTGATAGAACTTCAAAAGTACTCCCTCAGTCCAAACACTCATGGAACCGTGACTGATGTGGAAATTTCAATCCTTTTCACACCATTTTTGGATATTTTTTGACCTTTTTAGCCCCACTTTTGATCCTTGCCGGGCACTTTTTGCGGGAAAAATACCAAACGTACTCCAGAATCCACCAAATTTTGTAGTCTTGGTCCTTGATCCCAAATATCATTGCCACATTCTCACATACCATTTTTGACCACTTCTACGGTGGGGCACGCATCACTGCAGATCAGGCACCATAAATAAACGATTATTGCATGTGTCAAGCTTCTCTAGCGGGTCTAGGTGGCCCATGCCTCCTACTTGCATTATTTACATTCTAGAAAGCTTAAACACATTTCCTAGAACTAAAATAAGCATCGACACCCTATCCAGGCACGTACTTACCAGCACACGAACCTGACTATTCACAGTGTGTACATGCATCATTATTTTTTAAAACTTGAAAGCACTTTGCAAAGATCCCAAATGCATGTATTTACATCTTTTTGTACATATTGATGAGCACAGCTATGGTGGGTACAATCTTGCAAGCATGATGTGCAGTAGACGAGGAAGAGAGACTCGATAAAACTTTAACACGCTATACTGAATTGCATATATAAAAATGACCAAATACCCTTACATATAAAAGAGGAGTTTCCATGCAACACTCAACTCTAACGGAGGCTAACCTGCATGCTATATGGGATAGTGCCCATGGGTTGACAACTGATCACCACTGAACTCGGGCTTGCATACCCAACAAACCCCCCTCAAGCCCAAACCACTGACAATGGACTTGAGATAGATAGACCATGGCATAGTCCAATCACCTGAAACCATGAGTAGAAGCCCCCCCCCCCCCACAATAACATAGGTGTGCGTGTGTGTGTACTTCCCTCAAACAACCATCAGTGTGAGACATATGACCAAACAACAAAGGGTGGTCTTACCATTACATTTTTATGGCAGTGTCTATAACCCATACAATTATTGAGAAATAACTGACATAAAGGAAACATAAAGACAGACTAAAGAAAAACAAACTACAGGACATCACTTTCTACGAAAAGCATTGGTGTTGCATCATCTTCATCATCTTCAACCATATTGATCTGCCACTTATACTTCTTAAAGCATTTGTTCGAAGGATGATTAGTATTTCCACAATGGGTGTAAGGATTTTTGTTGAAACAATCCCTGGTTTGGTGATTGCTGCGTCCACATACAGCAGAAGGTCTAGTGCTGGTAGTAGGTCTAGTTGAATTTGCAGTTGAAGTGCAACCACGGGCTACATATGCTGTCGGTAGGAAAGAGCTAATTCGTGGTACTCGTTTCTCTTCTTCCTACAATGACTTAACACTACCATCCAAAGAAGGCAAAGGATCCTTCTCTTTTAAAATAGTGACAATTTGATGAAATTTTGCCGTAGACTATTCAGAAAAACGGCTATCAGATCTTCATCTAGCACAGGGGCTTCAACATAAACGAGCTGTGTTTTGATGCTTTTCAGTCTATTAGCTAAAACTGCAATGTTTTCATCTTCACACATGCAAAGAGAATATAATTCCATTTTCAAACTCATTTTTGAATACTTAGCTTTGGCACCGAAAAGCTTCTCTAACTCTATCCATGGAGAACTTGAAGAATCAACATCATCCAAATAATGAATAAAGTCATCTTCTAAGGAAGTTAGAATGATACCAAAAGCTTGTTCATCTTTCCTCTGTTACTCGATAGAAAGGGCTCGAGTTACTGCAGCTGTAGTGGCTGCTTCGTCAGTTGCGAGAGGCTTGACCACGTTCCATAAGTTTTTCCACACCAGATAACCTTTGACTTTGATTTGCCAAGCATGAAAACCGGAACCGTTGAACTTGTCGAACTTTGATGCCATAATGGAATCTTGCGGTTGCTCGTTTAGGACCAAAAACCTTGAAGGCCTGTCAAACCGTTGGCCGTTTTGGAAAACTTTGTTTAAGTTTTCAGTTGTCAACAAGATCTCCAATAGCAGTGTTTTGATATGCAGGTAGCTTGCCTACCACAGTCTGTACCTTGTTTATCTACTATGAGTACCGAGCATCGAGCATCTAGAGTGTGAATCGGGTCTTGATCGAAGCCAAATAAGTGGCCAATTTTAAATAAAACGGAGTGAAACAGAAAACAAAATGGCGTGTTCTGTTGCAGACAGCGCTGATGATGGCGTTTTTTCTCAAAGCTTGTAGAGGCCGAACCAGTAGGTGATGTAGTGTCAAGTGTTATTGATCACGCCAAGGCGAATCCACTGATGCCGATTATGGGCAAAACCCCGCAAGTCGATATATGTTAACCCTCACGGCACACGGACACCCTATGATCTATAAACGTTGTATTATTTAGAGTCAGGTACCGGGCTTGTCGGACCAATAGGGAAAGGTAGAGTGATCGCCTGGACATTCAAGGGATTAGTTGGCTAAGCATGGGCGCCCAAGTGTGAATGGGGTGAGCTCCTCTAAAAGCCAACTAAACCTAATTTTTACTCATTCTCTCATTTGTGCAATAGAAGAGTGCTCTTGCTCTATCTCCATCTCCATCTTCTTCTTCTTCACCTCCTTGTGTGTGTGTGTGTGAGAGAGAGAGAGAGGGAGAGTGTGTGTGCGATCGAGCATTACGAAGGCACGACGGCGGCGAAGCGGTTGAGCGCGGCACGACTGCAGCTTCTTCTTCATCGCGGCGAGGAATCCACCACGAAGGCGAGCGTAGAGCAGTGAGTGACACACCCTTTGTTCTCTTAAGCTTGCTAGTTTAGGCTTGTTGTGTGCTTGGAGCCGTTTGTGGCTCGCACACGGTGTATTGGCAAGTCCCTTGCTTCGACAGTGCGGCAAGGAGCGCACATTTTTGGCGCCGTTGCCGGGGATATGCCCTACACTAAGCTCGGTTAGCACTTTACGCTTCCTTGTGGTGCAATTTCTATCATAGGAAAGGCAGGGAAGGAGTGTGTGGAGAATTCTGTTTTTTGCGTTTTCTGCATTTGCTGTCAAGTTTCAATTTCCGCTATTGTCTGCGTTTTTTCAATTTCTGCAATTTCTGCATTTTCAAGTTCGGCGTTTTCAATTTCTGCAATTTTCTGCATTTCTGCGTTTTTTCAATTTCTGCAATTTTCTGTATTTCTGCGTTTTTTCAATTTTCTGCATTTCTGCATTTTCAATTTCTGTATTTTCGGGATCGGGATCATTTTCCCAAGCCCAAGCCCAAGCCCAAGCCCAGGCCCAGGCCCAGGCCTCAGTCCTCAGTCTTATGATATATACTAGACTCACTCTTATATATATACCCTACTCCCTCAAGAGAGAATGAGAGCATGTGGGACAAGTCCTCCACTCTCCTCCTTTCTCTTCCCACTTGCACCCTTAGACTTTTTAGTTTGGGCCTAGTTCCCTATTGGAAATTGACAGTTTTAGGGATTCCGAAGGCATAGAGTGACCAAACGGAGGGCTGTAAAGCACGGCATGACCCTCTGACCGATACGCTCATTTCGAGCTATCACACGGCCCATTCCACGACACGCTTTAAAAAATCTAGAAAAAAAACAAACAAAAAACACGCTAAAAACTAGCCACAAGGCCTCCTAGAGCAGCTTTTTGACACCTTAGGGTATCAGAAGCACATGCACTTACGCTCTGGGCGGGTGCTAGAACACGAGCATATTGAGGGTGCCTCTGTTCATACGGACACCCATTACCCATCCACGATAAGCTCTAGACCCTCAGCGGGGACACAAGGTAGCACCACCCAAGACCCTAAAATAGCCGCTAGTGATTCCTCCTCCGACTCAGAAATCATGGAAGCATACCCTACCCAAAACACTGAGAGAGAAGGCCATGCACCTCCCGAAGCTCCACAGCCTAGTACTAGTATGTTTAGCCGTTTCATGGAAACATTAGGTAGAGCTACTCGCTCGGAACCTGATGCAAATGAAGCACACGAAGGGGGTGGGGAAGTGGACTCTCCTTTCACATCGCACGTGGACCCCACACCCCCAAAGAGTGTCCATGTGGATATCCTACCAACTTCTTACCAAGAAGGCCCTGTTGAGCTGCCTCCTTCAGAAGTTCCCTCTAGAGTACCGTTGGTGACAAGTAAAACCACGGGGAGCCACATTGCTTCTACCTCACAAGAAACCGTTAACACGTCGACTCTAGAAGGATTGTTCATTAATGATCATTGGACATACGACCTCCACACTGAGGTATTGACGGATCTACACTCTGGCCACGCCTACCATGTAGGATGGATAGAGATTGTACAATCCACCTCTAGTGCCACGAGCATCGAAGATCAACAGAAAATGATCTGTAATGTTATCCATGGCATTATTCAATCAGAAAGGCAAAACCGAGGGGTAAATATACTCTCAACTGGCCCCATGAGATTTCTGGATACGAGCAAGGCTCAACAGCCTACTCTATCACAAATGGAGACTCCTCTAATGAGCCCCATGGACCCCTCTATGCAATCTGAGCCTCCGAGCGAAAACTTTAGCTTCCCTAACTTGGCTCAACCCTCTATTAAGGAAAACACAGTGCTCACTCCAGGGATAAGCCTGACAGAGAATGTACCGATGACATCTACGGTTAGCGCAGTGCCACTACCTAGTGTCGTAGTACCTAATATGGGGCCTCGACCGTATGTGCCTCTAGCCCCTTATGCACACATGGCCCCCACACCTCCAATTGTACCACTTGTTCATGCTCCTCGAGTGCCGCTCCCTAGCTCTTATCCGAGTGGACCTATGCCCGGTTATGTTCCATATCCTGCATCATCCACACATATGCCAAGACCGGCACCCGTTCCTCTCCCACATATGATTCCAAGAGTACCTCCACCGGCCCTGCCTCCTCACATAGGTGACTTGGCAGCGTTTGCTCAAACCATAGGTCGATCTATCGCGGAATATGCGTCACGCATCTGATAGAGAGCCTAGAAGTAAGGCAGTACAAATTGCCAAACTCACGCAAAAATTCAATGGGGACGAAGATGCTAGGAAACACATTGAAGTGTTTGAACAAGTATGTGATTCCTTAGGGGAACGCAACGAACTACATAAGTGCAATGCCTTAAGCTTGACATTAAGTGGGAAGGCTGGAGATTGGTATAGAACCCTAAGGGTGGACGAGAAAACAATCTACCCTACCCTTCGAAGGTTGTTTCTAAAGGAGTACATACGAGAAGGTGTGCTTTGGGGTGTAGCATCTCAGCTACAGAAGGCCGAACGTAAGGAAGGAGAGTCAGTAAGGGACTTCATTAGTCGTCTAAAGCACTTAAACTCTCGCTGCCCTGTAAATGAGCGCTTCAACAATAACCAACTGCTTGATCGATTCATTCGAGGGTTGAGGAATGAAGGAATCTATAATGGACTAGTGATTAGAGGTATCACAACCTGGGAAGATGTCACTGCCAATGCAATCCAATTAGAGGACAACTTGATGATAGCAGGCATGAGGGTGTCTACTGACACGAGATCCACTAGCTCACAAGCCATTGAGTATGAACCCATGACTGCAAAGCCCATTGCCAATGAGCCAAAGGTATTTGAGACATTCTTGACAGACCTCACCAAGGCAATCCAAGAGTCTCTTAAGGATAATCGACCCCCTCAAAATAGTCACATGTATCCAAGAAGGGAGCAACAATGGTGTTCCATTTGCTTAGGTCCACATAGCACTAGTGAGTGCCCTACGTTTAGAGTAAAATTTAATGGAACTTGCAACGCATGTGGTAGGTATGGTCACCAAGCTAAGGATTGTTTAATGATCAAACGCATTATGGCAAATAGACCACCTGTAGCCTGGACGGATGCACCTCGAGCTCCTGTATTGATGCCTACTCCACCTGTTGAGCAACTACCGCAACACATGGTCCCTAGATCTCAAAATGTTGTACAAGCTACACCGTTACCACCTCCTGTGCTAGGACCGCAGCCCCCGCATCCAAGAGTCGCCCCTATGAACCAAGTGGGTTGCGAGCCATCAAATGCTTATGCAGATGGCTGTGAGGAGGAAATAGACACTAGTATTGCCTACGGACTTGATACATTGGAAGAGTGTCCTATATACTACATGGAAGATTGTTGGGGGCAAGTCAAGCCGGTTTATCAAGCTGCTGCTCTCGCATCCAGAGGTCAAAATATCAACACCCAGGCTAGGAGGCCACCTCTTCAATGCTACGAGTGTGGTGGACCACATCGAGCAGCGGAGTGCCCTATTAGGCTGCAAAAGAATGCTGCACAGATGCAAATAAATCAAGGGAGCACGTCTGCAATGCCAATATTCACATGTAATCGTTGTGGCATAGATCACTTGATTGCCCAATGCCCCTATAACCCAAATGCGCCTAAAATCACACCCCTAAATTTGGTCGAAATTGCTAGTGTGACATCGCCAATACCACCCGTCGCACCCGCTTATGCGATTACACGGTCCATGCTTCAAGGGCCAGGACATATCCTCGAAGAGAGAGATACCACGTCAGTTATCCAAGCAAAGAAAAAGAAGACACGAAGGAAGAAGTCGCAGAATACGGAAAATTCAAAGCCAAGTTCCAAAACAAACATAGGAACAGGAGATGACCCCGTGTATATGAATGACCTCGAGGATGATTCAGATTCAGTAGAGACAATGGAGACTAGAACCAATACCACAAAGAGAAAGACCGACAAAGAAAACCGTAAGTACATGGAACCAAATGAAAACCGAATAAGAGAAAACCATAAAGATCCTCTGAAAACACCACAAGTGTTTCCAAATCCAATCCAAGACCCCCAAGATAAACCGCAGGGGCAAAAAGGGAAGAATCGTAAAAAGAAGATTGGGACGTACCCAAACCCAGTAGACGAGATTGAGCAGGTGAAACATCTAAGAGGTTTAGTGGAGGAGACTCAAAGGAAACTAGAACTAGAACCCATGCAGGTCAAAATTCATGACACAGTGTTTCCCACGCAAGTTCATCCACCCCACATGAACCATAGACCGTTAGCCATATCTAGTATCATCCAAGAAGGGAGTGAGGACGGGACATCAGAAAGTGAGCATACACCTTTCTTGTTGGAAAGGATGTTTAACGAAGGAATACCTGATCCCATTGAGGAATATGAGATTCCATCCTCACCAGTTCCTAGTCAAGGACCTACACCCTGCAAAACGCCAATGAATGTTGCCAAACTAGTGGACTTCATGTCTTCTGAGGTCCGAACCACGATCATAGCAAAGCTGTATGGAGATCCTGAGTTATTCCTTGCACTTCGAGCATTCCTTAACGGAGAGCTACGAACGGGATTACCGCAGTTTGCACAACCAAATAGGCCTGACTCGATTATGATTGATGAGGAAAATCATGTGCAATCACTTGACTTAGATGGACACGAGTCTGTGATCGAGGTACCCATTAACGAATTAGGACAGTATTTTGAAGGCGACGAGTCTAATGCGACCCTACCCATCACTACCAAGGGATTAACTATAAAGGGAATTCTTGATGGTGGTGCGGGAGTTAGCATCGTTACAAAAGATTGTTGGGAATCATGTCTATTTGCAATTCCAAGACTCTGTCCTTAGAGTGGATTTGGTGACTGGTAAGGTACACCCCTTAGGGAGTAAAACCATTATTGATCATCGCTCTGACACCACAGTTCATTCGGCCCCACTAGAATATTGTTACACTTGTAAGAAGGATACAGACATTGACCAAGATTCTCCTTATATGGATGTGTTACCGGGTATGACGGAATCAGACAACGTAGATTGGGTCCACCTAGCAGCAACCATAGACACTTGGGGAAATAGGGGGACGACCTGGGTAACACCTGAGGGGGATGAAATGCATGTACCCTTAAATATGCTACAAGCAATGCATATCGCTTCCGACAAGACTCATCCTAATGTCACGAAGAAAACATACAAGTGGGTCCCTAAAGCTTCTTTAGTGACCATAGCTAGTGCTAAAAAACAGAAGCCTTGTAAGAAACGTACCACTCGCTCCAAGAAAAGTAAGAAAATGTTGCGATGGATCCCTAAACGACTATTGGAAGCCCAAGGCTACTATCAAGGAAATGATCAAATCTGGGTGTCAAAACGTAGATTGTGCTCTTACCTATCACCTGACCCAAGTGAGCCCAATCCCGTAGTTCCAAAACGAATCAATGATCGTGAAAAGAAAAAAATCACAGAATGCTACACACCCGCTCCCGAGCTAGTTTGGGTACCAAAGAAAGAACGATTTGTTCCACCTAGCTCAGGAATGGGGGAGTCCCATGAAGCTTCTAGCTCCTCCTGTAATACATCCATAGAGGTAAAAGCTTCTACACAGCCTCCATCTATAGTAGTGGACCTCCATGAAGCTACAAAAGAATCCACACCTCCCAGTGTTCAAGAATCACCTGATGAACCACTTCAAGTTCGATCCTGGGAGAGTACCTTACCACCCTTGCAACTTGACGAGGCACCTAGGGTAATAGAAAACTACTGGCAAAAATCCTCACCTATTACCAACTGGAACAATTGGTTTCAAAGGGTGACAAGCTCATTTCAAACGGTATGATCTACCCAAGGAAGGGGGGAGTGTTTGCTGACAGTCATCATTCACTTGCTTCCCTCTCAACCTTTTTCCCTGACCTCTATATCTCCAATCTTAGGGAATGTACATATAAAGCTTTATACTCACAAAAAAAAAAGAAAAAAGAAAGAGAAAGAGCAATTAGCAAACGAGTATGCACATTAAAAGTCAAAACATTGACTCAGACCTACACATGTCACATCTGGTACAGTGAAACAGAAACCTATGCCATAAAAAACCTTTGATCCTCATCACTTGAGTGATGGAGGGTAGGTAAGATTAGTACGATAGGAGTGTTTCTGTTTTAGAGTTGAGTGATTAGCAAAGTTCTCTTTTCCCACTGATGTGCCTCCTAGAGGTATTGTTTGTGTTTCATAGTGTGTACAGGAGCGTGTTGCTATTGATAGGATTTGGACCTTCATGGAACCTTTCTCTCGTTCACACTTCAAATCAAGCGCGACCATCGACACAAACATGTGTTTCTTGTCCATTAGCATTGCCCTTATCTTTTTGCATCTATGATTGTCTGCTTTGATTGTGATTGGTAGCATAATATTCAGCGCATTATCTTAGTATCAAACATTTAATTCAATGTAATTTTTTGTCATAATCACTTGTCTAGGTTTAAAAATCAAGCAGTCCGACTAAGCTAGTTTGACCAAGCTAGGTATTAGAAATCTTCTCTTAATACCATGGGGAATGCCTTCCTAATAAGCAATGGTTACTTAGGTTCTTAATCCGATTTAGGCAGCATTGTATGAAATGTACTAGGGCTTTCTAGTGGGCTTAACCCTATTGACCTTTAGCTTAAGTATTATAAAGGGAGTTTACTAATGTGATGAGCCTGGGGAGGGTAACAGTGTTATATGAGCCCCCAAAGTTACAAAATTTAAATGCTGAAAATGAACAAAAAAAAAAAAAACATAAGTGCCACAAATGAAAATTTTAAGCTGGAAGAGAAATCTCAGCTTGATTTGGTACTTCACTCACATGTATCGCCTATGGTACTAGAGCCCTAGAGGTTCCCAGTGTGGGCGCTTTTCCTTGAGAAGCAAAAAATCCAAGGCATACAAAATAAGCACACACATCATAATTGAATCAATGTGAAAAGACTTTGGGGGGTCAAAGAAAAAGTAATCAGTCAGGCGATGATTTCATGAGAAATTCCTTTTATGGTAGCTTAACTACAAAGTTTTCTAGATATAGCCTCTAGTCAGCCCTCGAACATGAATATTTGGCTCTCGCGATTAAACAACTTAATTGACCACTGAAAATTAAGAAGCTTACCCATGGTATTAATATTCGATCTCTAGTGCCTTTCGACCGTCAAATTAGCGACCCCAGACTTCTTTAATTTTCTACCTTTACATCTGTTTATGCATTTGATTACATTGCAATTTAATGTTCATTGCTACCAAATTGTTTGAAATTCTTTGACCAATCAATTTTTCTACCTAAAACTGCATATGCTTTTTAAGAGAATGCAATTACTGTGCCAATGTTGTTTGATTTTGCAGTGACTGAAGAAGGCTAAGGACATTCATCTCAAAGGCTCTTCCACCTCGACGACCCAGCTTCAACTCAATAGCTTCCGAGGACGGAATCTACATCAGAAAGGGGGGCATGTTAACCCTCACGGCACACGGACACCCTATGATCTATAAACGTTGTATTATTTAGAGTCAGGTACCGGGCTTGTCGGACCAATAGGGAAAGGTAGAGTGATCGCCTGGACATTCAAGGGATTAGTTGGCTAAGCATGGGCGCCCAAGTGTGAATGGAGTGAGCTCCTATAAAAGCCAACTAAACCTAATTTTTACTCATTCTCTCATTTGTGCAATAGAAGAGTGCTCTTGCTCTATCTCTATCTCCATCTTCTTCTTCTTCACCTCCTTGTGTGTGTGTGTGAGAGAGAGAGAGAGAGAGAGGGAGAGTGTGTGTGCGATCGAGCATTACGAAGGCACGACGGCAACGAAGCGGTTGAGCGCGGCACGACTGCAGCTTCTTCTTCATCGTGGCGAGGAATCCACCACGAAGGCGAGCGTAGAGCGGTGAGTGACACACCCTTTGTTCTCTTGAGCTTGCTAGTTTAGGCTTGTTGTGTGCTTGAAGCCGTTTGTGGCTCGCACACGGTGTATTGGCAAGTCCCTTGCTTCTACAGTGCGGCAAGGAGCGCACAATATACACTCAACTCTAACCGAGGCTAACCTGCATGCTATAGGGGATAGTGTCCACGGGTTGACAACTGATCACCACCGAACTCGGGCTTGTATACCCAACACATATGCCCATGCATATACATGCTAGTCTGTACATGCCAAAAGCGGTCTATCAGCATGTGAGTATCTTCATCTGTTGCTTGACCTCCCAATCAGTGATCACCCTAAGGGTCCATTGCACACACAACTAGTTATAGAGGTCTTTGCACTCATCATCGTACCAGCTATTTTGTGGCATAGTCCCTAGGGGGGTGGCGTGTGGGTGGTGTACAGGAAAGAGCTAATGGCCAATGTCTGAAGGATGGATGTGATGTGGGAGGTGAGCATGGTTCTCTCTCTCTCTATACCTTCCCTCCTCTCCCTAGAAAGTTTGTCCAAGTTAATACTAGTCTTGTAAATAAAAGGCCACTTTTGTAGCTTTGAATTTGCAAATAAATTATCAATGATTTTTCACATGTATAGACTAAAAACCCTTTCAAAGAAATACGCCCAACACATATTATGAGATTATAAAAATAGTAAGAAATTAATTCCAGGATTAAAGTTGTCGTTTCATGGCCAATTCTAAGGACTAATTTATCAACTATGTCCCTATAATATTTTTTTCGTTTCTTTTATAGAGAATCTAACATGATCCTTTGTTTGACTTGAAGGTAAAGCTTAGGTATTTATAGACAAAGGGTTTTGATAATAGACAAATTGATATTTTTTTAGCGCAACGGATGGTGTAGGCAACAGATGGATGAGAGAGAGGAGGAAACTGACATCGCTAAATGGCAACACAGGAGCGGTTGTAGCTGTAGAGCTCTCCCCGCTATGAGAGGCCAATTCCTTAAGTTGATCTTTCTCTTTCTCTGTGTGTGTGTGTGTGTGTGTGTGTGTGTGTGTGGGGTGCACGTAGGTTTGGGTTAGTGTACGGGGGTGTTGGAAGGGCAATGGCCAAGTTCTCTTTGCATCGCCCGGGTGCTCAGCGTCATTCATGTGCTTGGAGGTCATTGTTAGTCGATGCAGTAGGTGTGTTGAGCAGGGATGGGATAACAAGGAGGACGATGCTCACAATGCACAACATGAGGTTGTGTAGCAGAGGGCACAAACAACAGAGAGAAGTGCGATGCAGCTCAAAGGATGCAGCAGTTGGGCGTGGTGCAGGACATTGCTTGGAGGGCGGGCAAGGCAGAAGGGTGAAGCTGTGCGCGCATCGCCTCCACATTGTGCTAAAATGCATTAGCCTGTTAGAATGAATAGAATCTTCAGCGTTAATTAATTAATGAAAAGAAGAATAGACCCAAAATAAGCGACAAAAATAGGCGACCAAAACGTCTGTTTTTGGGTTCATTAAGTGGCATCTACGGAGATGCTTTGTTGGTTTAATATCAAAAGGGAGTGGGAGAAAATATTTGGCAGGGTTGAGGGCATGTGGTGGAGAGAGATGAAGAGATAGAGTATATTTTTTAATGTGGGTCAACATAGGAAGCGAGGTGCAAAAGGATTCGCATGCCGAGCTGCAGGGGGGGCAGTGCTCGTTTGGAGCGGATGGCCTGGGTATAAGAGGCACAGACTCTCTCTCTCTCTCTCTCTCTCTCTCTCTTTATGTCTTGCGCTCAGGTGGCAGCAACGCATGGTCTACAGCTTTGCACCCGAGCACGAGGAGGAGATGTTGGGAAGTCGACATCAGGAGATTGAACCTCTCTCTCTCTCTCTCTCTCTCTCTCTCTCTCTCTCTCTCTCTCTCTCTCTCTCGTACTGTAGGTGAGGATACCCAAGTCCAGTGGAGCGCAGGTTGGACTGGCTGCAAGGAGAAGGGGAAGACCAGAGAGCCGGGAAGGATGATGGTTGCCTGAATTGAATGCAACTTTCGAGTTGAAAGACTTGGGACTTTGCATGATTACTCTCACAAGCAAAGCCGAGTATGCACCAAAAGCAGACCATCTCCAGATGGGGGGATTGAAGGGGTGGGAGGGATAGCCAGAGCTGTGTAGACAGAGTGTCTGGAGAGAGAAAGGGAGCGTGCACGGAAGGGCGGCAGATGCATTGAGGAGTATGCAGACGAATAGTAGCGAACCGGTGCTCGTTGAGGTCGAGGGACGGAGATGGGCGCGAGAAGGCGAGAAGACGAAGGAATGATTGATTGAGGGTACGGACGCTGCGGGATTACAGGGAACAAAGGGACTTTTGCTTTTGAAATTGTTAATAGATATCGAATCTCGTTGCTTAATTAATTAATGGATTCAATTTTGAAGCCAATGTAGCTTGGTATGCGCCAAATTCTACTGAATTCTCTCGTAGCTAGATCATATTATTTTTGAGCAGGCTCAAACTTCTTTGAAAAATCCTTTGTAGGTATGGGATTGATTTATAAAGCTTTAGTGCCTACATACAAACTGATAAGGTTTAATAAATTACAAAAAGGGATATTAGCTTGAAGATGACTCTCAAAGTGTTCTTCAAGTCTTATGGTCACGCTCAAGAATTTTCAAGAAGTTATAATCAATTTATTAGAATCTTGTCATGAGAAACTTTGGTGGCGTCAACCACTTTTATGGTCCACCTGTGTGGCTGGCCTCTCTCTCTCTCTCTCTCTCTCTCTCTCGCCCAAAGTTGTAGGGAACACCCTTGCTTGAAGGATGTGTTGACGTGTGATAGGGAGGGGGCCCCGGAATCCCTCCCCCCATTATAAGTAGTATAGATTACATAACTATTGTTAAAGATGTGTACACCCCCCACAACATCAATGTGATGTGCTCACCTCTAATTTTCAAGTATGCCTTTCATTTGGGATATGCTGCACTTCTTTGAGTGAGATGGCCTAGAAGATACATTTTAGATGTGTGCTCCCTAGTCATCCAAAGAAATAATGGCATGTTCACTAACCACAAAAAGATTTAGAAATTTTCTCATGTAGGAAAATGGAGTCTTTTTGAGTGTTTTTCATACAATGCATAACATCATGAGCTTCTGCTCGAGAGGCACCACATACCTAGCTAGGTACGGTTGGGGGTAGGGGACCGCTGGCCCCCCCACCAAGCCGGCGGTCCCCTACCCTCAATCGTACGCATCACATACCTAGCTAGGTATGATTGGGGGCAGGGGACCACCGGCCCCATAATTTTTGGACAAACTCTCACAATAATTCTCACACTGTGACTTACCTCAACATCATGAGCTTCTGTGAGGGAGGCAGCGCATACCTAGCTAGGTACGATTGGGGGTAGGGGACCGCCAGCCCCCCACCAGGCCAGTGGTCCCCTGTCCCCAATTGTAATGGAATTGGCCTATTTAATTAGAGAGTAGCGGAAATTAATGAAAGTATTTTGAGAAATGACTTTGTGAGCATAGCGCGTGAACATAATTGAAGATAGCAACATAATCATAGCAATTAGTTAACTTGGCATGAACAATAATTTTGCAAGAGAGAGAATTTAGAGAACATGACAACAATTGAGGACCGGATTTATGTGGAGCCGGTCCCCCCTCCAATAGGCATTTGTATTATGATTTCTCCCATTAAGAGAGACTTGTTACAATACAGCTTCATGCATCACAAACATAACATAAACTTGAAGAAAGATTTAACTATCCCAAGCCTCAGTCCCAAGACCTCAAACACCTTCGAAGGTGGAGAGAGCTAGCAGGGAATGAGGGTAGGGAAGAGGAAGAAGAAACATTTCGTAGGAGAAAGAATTAGTTCCTCACTTATCATAACTCTTGTTGCTAGCATACATAATAGCATAGTAATGAAGAAGAAGAAGATGGCAAGCTTAAGCATTGAAGCATGGCTCTTGGTTGGATTTGCACTCCATAGCCAAGAGTGTTGGTGTAGGCTCTCAACCTCTACTTGCTTGGAGAAGGAGAGGGCGCTCTTGCACTTTGCATAGCACAAAATGAGAGTGTTTGTGAGTGTGTGTGGGTGAGTATACCCCCTAAGAAACCCCCTAGCTTGCTTGGGTCGACCCCCCCTTGTAGCTCATGTTTGAAGCTCATTGGACCCCTCCAGGCCTAGCCAATCATAAGCAGGAGGCATTACAAGCAGCAAGGGTAGTCTTGAGACAAGTGTCCCCCTTTCCCCTTTGAGAGAGAGGGCTAGATAAATGCTAAATCAATTAATTAAATCTCCTAAATTATTATTGGACCCCTTGGGTGGCCAACCAATAGGCTTCAGGCACACCATGAGGGCAACATGAGGAGGAACTTGACAAGTGTCCCTTTTGCTTTCTTTGTACCATGCATGCCTTGTGTGAGTGTGTGGGTGTTCTCTCTCATCCCCTCTCATGTAGGGCTTGCCCCCTCCTTGTAGGGATTGAATATTTGACTTTTTGACACCTCGATCAAGCCCCTCATGCATAGGCCCAATTCCCACCACAAGCTTGGCTCTTAAGCACTTTAAGCTTGGGATGGGTTCTCACCTCAAGTGCAACCCTAGCATCTCAAGCATGTCAAGCATCTCAATCATTAAGCACCTCAAGTATCTCAAGCACCTCAATCATCAAGCACCTCAAGCACCTTAGTCATCAAGCATGACAAGCAGGACAAGCACCTCGAGCTGGGTCGGGTTCCCGCGCCTCAAGCTCAGCCCTAGCTAGCTTACCTAAGTCAAAGGACTTTTACACACATTATTGGAGGTCTTCAATGAAGCTAACCCTAAGGTCTTATGCTCCATTAGTTAGCCTTGCTCTTTGATAAACCATCTCTCATTTGGGCTCCTTTACCATTGGCCCCGTGTTGAGATAGATCTATAAGCACATGTCTATATTTTAACACTTGTTCCCGTTTATTCTCCCACATTAAGTGATCAGTTTAATATGAGAGAATCATTTGGGTTGGTTAGATATTAGATTTTATGACACCAATCGTACCTAGCTAGGTATGCGGTGCCTCCCTCGCAGAAGCTCATGTTGTTGAGGTAAGTCACAATGTGAGAATTATTGTGAGAGTTTGTCCAAAATTCTTGTGAACCCCACCTCGGAATATCACAAGGAATTCTCAACAATTCTCATGATGGATATAAAGGAATGTCAGTATGTGCACAATTTGGGACACACATACCTTAAAAACAACATTGCCATATGCATACATAACATGTGAACATTGCTAAGGTGTCTACCTTAGTGTGTGCAACAAGAACGCCTTAAGCAAGTGCTATTGTGGACACCTCGGTCCTCGAGGATTGTTGTGGGTCAATGTGCATGCATCGCAATGCATGCGTCAAATAGATGCAATGTGTTTTTGTACATGCTAAAACTAAGGATTCATGCATTCATTGCAAACAATTGCTCATACATGGACAGAAAATAGATTTTTGGAGAGAATTTACTAATTTAGGTTTGGGATTTTTACCTCATAAGAGAAGTACCCTAATTTACTCCAAGCATGATTTACGACAAGGTGGAAAGGTTAGTGCATTCTAACTGTTTCACGCAATATGGAGGAGGGATGACTCATGAGAATGAAGATGCGGAAGCCAAACGACTGCTGCATTAGACAGGTCACAGGGCCTGCCCCAGAGAAGGGTTTAAAAAATATCACCCTGTCGGCCACTTGAACAGTTGAACTTTCAAAGGGTAGTGTGTTAATCTAAGCGCTAGATAGGGTGTAGATGTTGAAAATGAGAAATGTAATTAATAGAATTATAATTAGAAATGGCGACCTGCAGGATACTGAATTTATGAGTGTCCAGAGAAGAAGAAGACAGAACACTGATCCAGCACAAGTGGGGCAACTTGAGACGCGGCGGAGTCTCAGAGAGTCAGACTATCAGAGCTATCTATCTTCTCTCTCTCTCTCTCTCTCTCTTCTGTGCCGGAGTCAGTCGCGACTTGAACGGCATGTGGCCACTGGCGGCGAGGGCCCACAGAGTCGTCCGTCGTCTTCACATCAACTTGCACTGATACCGGGGTCCGTGGCTATATAAATTGATGGCTACCGCAGCAATGGGTACTTCTGTGCGGGAAAACAGATAGTATCCTGGGTGGGAGAGAGAGAGAGAGAGAGAGAGAGAGAGAGAGAGATGGCTTCCGGCAAGCGCATGGTCCCAGTGTTTCTGGTGCTTATGGTGGCAATGGCCGGACTGAGTGGTGCCGCAGCGCAGCCTCCTCCTCCGGCACTACAGTGCACGCCCCTGCTGAACCTGGTGCCGGCCTGCCAGGCTCTGACTCTCTTCCCCGCCCTCGCCCCAGTGCTTACCCCCGTCTGCTGCAACGCTCTCTCCACCGCTAACCTCCTGGGCGTGGGATTGGGCCCCAACGCAATCTGCCTATGTGTGAAGCTTACCTTGCCCAACCTCTCGCTCACCACCTGCCCTGGCCTCAGCATCAATATCGCCCGCATCATCTTTGGCAGTAACGGAAGCTGCGTCTGATCACCATCGCCTGCACCGACCTGCCTCATCATGCTGTTCTTTTCATTTATTGTCATTTGTAGTTAAATTCCTCCATGCTGAAAGTTCTCCATCATGCTAGCTCGCTCATGTACTACTTTTTTGGCAAATTTGCATTGACGCTTCGTTCTGTTAATTATGGCCCGTCTCTCTCTCTCGTTCTACTCTCTCTCTCTCTCTCTCTCTCTCTCTGTGTGTGTGTGTTTAGGGTTGTCCAGGTCAATGGAAGTTCTATACTCTTTACCCAGCAGAGAGAGATCAGATATAGAAAGCGTTGGACATACAATCCTATTAACGATGAGCACAATCCTAGAGCCGTGTTTGGTCAAGAAAGTTAGTTTGGTCAAGGAAGTTAGTTAAAGAAATAGAGTTTTCTCCCATTTATTAGCTGGTGAAAACTTGAAATGTGTTTTTAAATCGTAAATGCTCGTATTTACATGTTTTCTTCGAACCCTTGCCTTCCTCGCTCTGACGAGAGTAACTTAGCATACAAGCCTCAATAATGCTTTTCTTTTTTCAAAGCAAATGGTCTAGGAAAAGCGAAAGCCGCTTGTTAATAGCTACTAGTATAGCCTGCGGCCTTCGACGGCGTCTCTCTCTCCCCCCCTCTCCCTCTTTATTGCGTGCAAAGAAGCTTTCTTAGTTTTGGACTTTAGTGTTCAAGTCGCAAATTGTGACACATGGAAAAGGCTCCCTCTTCGCAATATTATGTTAGTAGATAATTTCTTTTTATGTAATAACAGGCTCCATGAACAATGTCATGCAATAGTTTGCTCCGTATACAATGTCATGCAATAGTTTGCTGTGTGCAATGTGTGAAGAGTGGCAACATTTCTATGGATGTTTACCATTTACATGCTAGCCTCGATAATGTGTGTGCAAGTGTACTAATGAGGCGACACACCAAATTGTTGCAATCTATCGCTCTGTATTAGGTTTGGCATGGCAATTAGCCAGCCACTTGTGACTTGTGTTTTCTCGGCCACTGCTTTGATACATGAGCAACGATACATAAATTTAGATGATAAGCAACACAAAGGTTTTCTTTGAATTTGATGCGGTTAGCGCATAAAGTTAATGGTCAAATGTGACGCTTGCAAATTGTAAAACATTGTGTACTCTACGCTTCAAAATATTAAAAAAATTGGAAAAAGACACGGGAAGTCATTTACTGACCTGGTATAATTAATGTCTAGTTCTCACACTCTTTGTGCCTACTTTCACTTTAAACGACCTCCACCCAAGTAAAGAGCGCCTTCTCGTAGCTTTGCTGGAAAAGAATTTTAATGTAAGGCCGTCTAGTTTCGCAAACCCTCCAAATTCATTCACGGGCCCCATACAAATCTGCTCTATCGGTTGTAGCTTGGGATAGTCCAACTGGCTCTCGCCACTACATTTAAAATCCTTGTTGGTGTGTTGTTTTGTGGCTATGCTACCCTTCATATCTATGCAGTGCTTGCAAGCGGCAACCAGCTGCACATACGCAGTGCCCGGTCCCCTTAGCTCTTCTATCTCAACTAGCCATTCCCTGCAATTAGCGGCAATCATCAAACTCTCTTGCTCTCTGATCTCTCTCTCTCTCACTCACACACACACACACACACACACACACACACACACACACACACACACACACACACACACACCCCTTGGGTGGTTCACCATTGACTACCTCCCTATCTAACATGCGTTCATGGGATATTAAAAAAACTCCTTTTAACATGTTTGAAAAGATAAAACGACTCCTTATTTTAGGATTTTTTCCAAAAATTGAATATAAAAACCCCTTATTCTATGAATCTATGTCAAAATGCCTAAAATTTTTGCATTTAAAAAAACTTATGAAATGTGTGTGTGTGTGTGTCTCTGTGTGGAGTGGGCAAGTGGATAGTCTCTCCTCTCACTCCATCGGTGTGTTCCCTGTCTCGGCCAGGTGGATTGTGTAAGCCGAGTGGTGCCCCATAATGTGTGTGTGTATCTTCCCAAGAGTGTGTGTCGGGTTGTTATAGAGGCGTTCTGTGTGTTTCCATCCCGCTCACATTCTTTTGGGCCCCCCGCGGAGGATCTGCTTCGAGCTTCAAGCTTCGAGATTCGGGATTACAAGTTGCAGGTTATAGGTTATAGGTTACAGGGACAGGTATAGGTATATAGGTATAGGTGATTCACACAGGTGCAGGTAGCTGGTGTACAGTGATATACTAGTAGTAGTGTCACTTGCAGTTGTTGTGGGTATGCATCATTTAGCGCCTGCTTGAGCGCTAATGGATGATCAAAATGGACCTCAGTTCACTCCTTTTCATTTAACACAGAGAATCCAAATAAATGTTCATGTCTCTAGGACGATTTTTTTCCAACAGCGCATAGTCTTTATGTTTGGGCCAAGAAGATTAAGAGAGATATTGGAATGTCCTTCACCTGTTGTAATTCCAATGATTAACTATGAAAACTCATTTGATGTGCATGTGTTTGGGAGATGAAGGAACCAGTGGATTAACCCAAGAGGAAAAGGGAAAGACAAAAGTGCTAAGTGTAGTCACCTTGGAGAAGGCATCAAAGCTAGAGGATACATTAGTGATGCCTATTGGGAAGAGGACCATAGAGGAAAAGGAAGGAAGAAGTGCCCCAGGGCCTAGCAAGAAGAAGGGAAAGAGCCATGAAGGTGAGGATCTCAAGGCCAAGAGAAAAAGGAGGGCTCGTCGCAAGTTTCATGTTTCAGATTTTCCACTAGGGGATGGGCAATTAAGCTATGACTTAAGGAGGATCTGACAAGCAGGAAAGCCGATGTTACTTTTGGGCAGCTTATAGAGATGGTGCCTAAGCTAAAGCGATAGTGGAAGAGGATGGTTAAGCCAATGGAGAAAGAGCCAGACAGAGGTTCAGTGAAGGTGTTGGCGATGGACGAGCTACCAGACATTTGTCCAATAGTAGATGTGTGGCACAAAAGAAAAAATTTGGGACAAGGTTATGTGGATGGTGGAGCCCAAATATGCATCATAACACACTCATGCGTTGAGAAGATGGGTCTTACAGTGTCTGGGGTGTCAGGTTTCCGGATCAGATTGGCAAACCATCAGAAAGTAAAATGTTTGGGTGTTGTAAAGAGCTTAGAAGTGGAAGCATATGATGCAAAGGCAGTGGTTGATTTTCATGTGATGCCAGCGGGGTTGGGAGCATATCCTATTATACTGGGTAGACCATGGTTACGTGCAGTGGGAGCTGTTCAAGATTGGCGACGTGGTACTATTAGCCTCTATGGAAAGATAGGTGCCAAGAAGCTATACAATATGGACACGAGGAAACGATTGGAGGAACTTTATGAAGATGAAGACGAGTCTAGTGATGAAGACTATTCCACAGTGACAGATGAGGACAATGATAGCACTACCAACAGTGATGAGGATGTTGATGTTGCATTTGTTTTGATGGACAAAGAAATCGAGGAGTCTGGTTTAGTTGCATTTGCAAATGAGGTTGAAGATGAAAGTGAAGGGCCTTATGAAGTGATTGAAGGGCTGATGCAAACCAAGGTTGAGTTGTCAAAGAAGCAGGAATTGATGACACAAATGATCAGTGGAGACCTCTCAGCTATGGAGAAGGAGATATATTTGCACATGCTAGCTAGTTTTCCTGATTTGTTCATTACTTCATATGAAGAGATCAGAGGGTTCAAGGGCCAAGAGATGCATATAGAGCTGAAAGAAGGTGCTAAGCCAATGCGGAAAAGGCTAAGAAGTATGGGTCAAGAGCAAATGGAAGCCTTGCGAGAAGAGGTGGACAAGTTATTGAAGGCAGGGTTCATAGTCCCTGTGGAGACCACAAAATGGGTGAGTCCAGTAGTAGTCAGTCCAAAGAAGGATGGGAAGTGGAGGATTTGTGTAGATTTTAAATCCTTAAATGCAGCCACTAAGAAGAACCCATATCCTCTTCCATTCATTGATCAGATCTTGGATTCAGTGGCAGGTTATGAGAGGTACAGTGTGTGTGATGGTTTTTCAAGCTATTTTCAATTGAAGATTGTTGTTAAAGACCGCACAAAGACAACTTTTATTACGCCATGGGGCTGCTATTGCTACATGGTATTGCCATTTGGGTTGTCAAATGGACCATCTTTCTATCAAGAGAGAGCAAATTGGGTATTGGAACCTTTCATTGGTAGTTTTGTTAAAGCTTTTATGGATGACTTCTGTGTATACAGCAGTAGGGCTGAGCACCATGAGAAGCTGCAAATGGTATTGGCTCGATATGATGAATGTGGAGGACAACTAAATCCCAAGAAATTTCATCTAGCACAGCCAAGGGTGAAGTTATTGGGCCATATGGTGTCAGAAAATGGCATTGAGGCTGATCCAGATAAGGTTAAGTCTATTCTTCTTCTTCCATCACCTATGAGTACAAAGCAATTGGCAACCTTTATACACAAAGTGAAGTACATGGCATGGTTTATTCCATTGTCTTCGCAACTTCTCTATCCATTACAACAAGTGGCAAAGCATGATCCATTGCAATGGGATGACAAGTGTGAAGAAGTGTTTCAAGAGGTGAAAGAGGTGTTAGGGGGGTTGTCAGCCATGCAGGCTCCTGATTGGGAGAAAGTGTTTTATGTAAATCCATCAGTAGGGGATGATGCCGTTGGAGCCATGCTATTGCAAAAGGGGAAGGGCAGCCATTATATGAGGCCAATGTATTGTGCAAGCCGAGTGAAGTTGGTAGCGGAGAGAAAGTTCTCAGAAGTAGAGCTAGTGATGGCCAGTGTAATATTTGTTTGTCGAAGATTTTGTCATTACTTGCTACCACGACCTTTTGTTTTCTTGACGAGTTATGCCTTTTTGCCACAGTTAATTAATGGCCCTAACATGTCAAATGTGGTGAGGAAATGGGTAATTGAGATGCAAGAGTTTGAGTTCTCTTTTCTAGTGGAAGACAGTACAAGGGCTACCCTAGCTGATTTGTTGACCTACAAGGAGAATCCCCTTATTGTTAAGGAAGAGGTGGTGAGAAAGGTAGTTGAAGAAGTGCCACAGATCAACAATGCACATGTTTTGTTCTTTGATGGCTCATACAAAAAGAGCCATGATGTAGCTTCAGGGGGTATAGCACTTTATGATCCAGAGGGGAAGCTAGTATGCAAGAGAGGGTTCAAATTGAATGCTCATAGTAACAATGAGGCTGAATATACTACATTGGAAGCTGGATTACACATTTGTTTGAAGCATGGGGTTAGAAGGTTGAGCATAAAAGGTGATGCCTTGTTAGTTGTGAAGCAAGTGCTGGGTGTGTGGAAGAGCAAGAACACCTCATTGAAGGAAATGTGCTTCAGAATTAAAGGCCTGTTAAAAAAGTTTGAGGCATGGAGCATCAGACACATTGAACATGCTCTAAATGGAGAGGCACATGAAGCAGCTCAAAGCATGATTGGGGAGCTATTTGTGTTGAGGACCAATTTACCTCTTTATCATGGCCGGGAAAGTTTGGCTCAAGAAGAGGAGTTTTTGCTAACAGGAATCATCCCGAAGGAGATTCAGAAGTCTAAGAAGTATGGTTTTGTACGTAGAGCATACATGTACAAATTGATTGGTGATGTCTTGTACATGAAAGGGACTGATATCGTGTTGAGACGTGTACCTTGGAGGGAGGAGTTTTACAGAGTGTTGGAAGAGAATCATGAAGGCGCATGTGGCGGCCATTTTTCTCTAAAGATCACCTTGCATAAGATCTTGCAAGAGGGCTATGTATGGCCCAGTTTGCACAAGGATGTTCACCATTGTTGTAGGTCTTGCAATAGGTGTCAAGCATTTGGGAAGAGAGTGTTGAAGCCAGAGCTACGAAAAACCATTATGGTGTTTGATGTGTTTGAAAAGTGGGGGATTGATGCAATAGGCCCATTACCTATCACAAGCAGGGGCAAAAGCTATATTTTGACTGCAGTGGACTATCTCTCTAGATGGGTAGAGGCTATAGCAGTAAAACAGATCACTGCAAAGGATGTGGCAAAATTTGTGTACGATGAAATATGTTGCAAGTTTGGGGTGCCATTGGAGCTACTTTCGGATAAGGGGCCAGGATTTAGAGCTAAACCGCTATACTTTTTATGCGCGAAGATGAAGATTAGGCACCAGCATACCACTCCATATTATCCCCAATGTAGTGGCTTAAATGAAAGATTCAATGGTGAGTTGGTACAGATTCTTTCGAAAGTGACAGAGCACCAAGGAAAGAATTGGGATTTGGAATTGCCTAGTGCATTATGGGCTTACCGTACTTCGGTTAAGACAGGTACAGGGTTTACGCCATTTCATTTGGTGTATGGAAAGGAAGCACTATTGCCTGTGGAAGTAGATTTGCCTCCTGTCAAGATGTTAGAGAAGTTGCTTGGGCCACCTAGTGATGCATTCAAAGAGAGGCTCTTGCAGTTACAAGAGGTTCAGTTGGATAGGATGAGCGCATTGGAGCATTATGGACAGATGCAGGATAAGGCTTTGGCAAAGATAAATGAAAAGGTCAAAAGTAAGGGTATCAAGAAGAATGACTTGGTTTTGCACTACAACAGTAAGATACACAACACCTTCCAAAAGAAGTTTCAAATAACGTGGAAAGGCCCTTTCAAGGTAGTGGAGTGTTTTTCGAATGGTACATATCAGTTGGCTAACGTGGATGGGGTTCTACATAAGTCAAGGGTAAATGGATTGCATCTTAAATTGTATCATGCCAAGTTAATGATGGTGGAGCAAGATGAGATGTCTGTGGATCAAGCAGTGTTGGTGAAGGATGAGGAGACTTGTGACGCTGCGAGTCTCATATTGCTTTTTGCTGCTGCTGATCATGAATGATCTAGCAGGCTAGGGGATGGGCAAATTATATCAGGAGTTTTTTGGAGCAAGGGATTGCACATATGTACATACACATGCATGGTGAATCAAATAAAGGATTGCCTATTTTCCATAGCCAGATGGTTACATGGGGCCCACGTGCATACAGGTAGGACAGCATGTACATAGTGCATCGATTTTCACTATTACCAGTACCAGTGTGTTTTCTCTACAATAATGAGGAGTTGGTAGCGCGTAAAACTTATCGAGGAAGCTATCCGCAAGCCGACGACATGAGGTAAGTAGGTGCGTCAGATGGCATCTAGTGGCGTCAGGAGGGCGAATGGGGTCAATACTTTCACGTGGAGAAGTACGGACACAACGTGGGTGTTTTCTTGTGATAATTATGCAGAAAGGTCATCATGAGGACCATAATTTGGGGCCACTTCACGTGGTGGAGGGATGCATTATTGGAAAAAGTTGAGTGCCAGGTGTGCAGATGGATGCAAAAAAGTGACAACTATGCACTGCGGAGTCAGTTTTTGGCCTGTTCGGGGTCCGTTTGAGGTCAACTAAAAGGCCAAGGGTGCCCAAGTGATAAAGCTAAGTGTGGGAACTAAAAAAAATGAGAAAAGACCAGAAAAAACGTGGAGAAGAGAGGAGGAACAACTGCAGGTGTGTTTTTGCTCATTTTGGAGCTTGTTTTGGCCGTAAACTGCTCATCTGAGGTTGGATTTGAGCACTTTGACATTGTAGACTGGGTTTTGGGCCATTCCGAATGCGATGGCGCTGTCCATTTTTCCAAATTCCTCAATTTTTTTCTGCTGTTTTGGCTGTGTAAGTTTCTCCTATGAGCGAAGCTTCTGCTTAACTTTGTGGTTGTATCTGGTGTATTTCTCAAATACTATGTGAGCTATTTGCCCCATTGGTGTTGGTCCAAGATCATTTGTATCTAAATATAAAAAATACTCCTCTTTTGAGCTGATTTTTTGGGTGTGTGTGTGGAGTGGGCAAGTGGATAATCTCTCTCCTCTCACTCCATCGGTGTGTTCCCTGTCTCGGCCAGGTAGATTGTGTAAGCCGAGTGGTGCCCCATAGTGTGTGTGTGTGTGTATCTTCCCAAGAGTGTGTGTCGGGTTGTTATAGAGGCGTTCTGTGTGTTTCCATCCCGCTCACAACGTGTTTATGTATAAGTGTCATCTGGCTTTTATAGACCCACATTTTTACTTTGAGTCGGAATTGTAAGTAATAATTAATCACAAAAAAGTGTTGTTGCTATGTAGTATATCGTACACTGTTAAGATCATTGCTGGTATAGTGTACCCTAGTGGATGGCTGCATGACTTAAGCTGATTATAAGGTTCAGTTGAATTGGTAACGGGATGTGTGGGATCAACCTGAGCTTGGTACAAAAAGCTCGTAAGTTGATTCGAACCGGGTATCGACCGCATTGGTTTTTTTTAGTTGGTATGCATAACGTGACTTAGTATTATTGGACTTGACCTTGCTTTAAGGTAAATAAACTCTCCCTATACACTCAGTAGCGTTTTTTTAAAAGCTTCTCTGTTGTGTCGGACTGCCTGCAACACGCCACTGCCTGCGCTAGGGGTGAGTTGACAGGTGAGTGTAGCAGCGAATGCCAGGGCGAGTTGATCAAGATCAAACCGGATCTTCAGCTGGGATAATCCTGGAGTATCTGGCCCGTATGGGTGCCCTCTAATGCGGTAGCTAGTCCGAGTCAGTGGCGGATCTGCTCCCGATTTTCTTTAGCAAGTATAAATGACCTTTAAAAAAGTGAGTACTCTTACTCACTTAGCATCCTGCTGTATTCACCTGTGTGCATTCTATACTGTGTGGGTTAGAAGATATTTTCTACTGTGTGCTCAATCATGCCGAAAAAGAATGGGAAGGAGATTGTGGAAGCTTTGTCGTCTCCTAATCTACAGGTTAAACAAATTTTCTGTCTTGCTCTAGAGAATTTCTCTAAATACTGTGAAGCTTTGCTGAGACTGTTTTGAGAAAGCTTTATTTTTAAAAACCCAGTTAATTCTTTTCCGGATACTGACCTTTCTTGTGTAAGGGGTGTAAGAGGAGATGTAAGATTGGCTTGCTTAGGGATTGATGCAAGTTATGGTTCTCTTTGACTTATGTGGTATGAGTCCGTGAAATCAGTGGAAGGGGAAATAAAAAACTGGTTTTGTATGCTATATCCTTTTTGAAGGGGATTAGTCTGACCCTATCGACTAAGGAATAATATGACTTGAGCATGTCTAATGGCATGATTGAGGATCGGACTGCATTATGTTTATTTGGAAATGGTAAAGTTAGCTGGGATTATTCAATTGTTTGTTGTATGTATAACTATCTTTGCATAGAGCCAGAAATTCAAAAATATCTAAAAAAATAAGCTAAAAACAGTGTGCATGTAATGTCGGAGACTTATGTCTGCTGTAATACTAAGGAGTCGGAGTACATTTTGTACCTGTGCTGACCTCAGACTGATTAAACTCATAGTACTGGTACTGAATTTTTTGGAATGGTCTAAAGAGACTTTGAATTAATGGAAGACTGTTTTCAGATTTGCTAACCATATTGGATACTGACCTTTCTTGTGTATAGTGTGTAAGATGAGCTGTAAGATTGGTTTGCTTTGGGATTGATGCAAGTTACGGTTCTCTTTGACTTATGTTGTAAGGGTTCGTGAAATAAGTGGAATGGGAAATAAAAAACTGGTTCACTAGGTTTTTTTGCTTTTTTTTGGAGGGGATTAGTCTGACCCTATCGGCTAAGGAATAATATGACTTGAGCATGTCTAATGGCGTGATTGAGGATCAAACTGCATTATGTTTGTTTTGAAATGGTAAAGTTAGCTGGAATTATTCAATGGTTTGATGTATGTATAGCTGGTCTTTGCATAGATCCATAAATGCACAAATATTTAAAATAAAGCTAAAAAACAGTGAGCATGTAAGGTCGGAGACCTATGTCTGCGGTAATACTAAGGGGGTCGGAGTACACTATGTACATGAGCTAACCTCAGACTGATTCAACTCATAGTACTGGTACCGAATTTTTGGAATTGTCTAAAGAGACTTTGAATAAACGAAAAACTGGTTTCAGGTTTGCTGACCATATTGGATGATACTCTGGAGGTATTTTTGTGTTTTTTACTCGCTCGTCTTTTCCGTATTACAACACAAGATGGAAGATAAGTGTATGTTCCCTTTGATAGTCATAGTTTCAGCCTATTTACAGATTTCTGTTGGGGGTTGAGACTGTTTGACCTTGTGTTTTTTTTTTAAAATAAGCATAAAAGTATACTTATAAATAAAAACACAAAACAATGTGCTGAAAGTTCTGTTACCTTGGTAAGTTGGAATACCGATGTGATGTAGTGCTCTAGGTAAGGTTACGAATCCTGGACTGATTTGGTTGATCTTACTGAATCGACAAAAGGTTACTCTGAATTTACTGCTTACGGGTTTCGCATACCCGATTGTAGGAGTAAATAATGTTTTTTCAACTTAACTCGACCATTTTTTTATATAGACTGATCTTTTTTACCAGTTGCCTATTGGACTGAATCGGCTATAAAGGTTATTTTGTATATATACTGAGTACAGGTTCTGGTATGGTGCCCTATATGCTGATTGCACATACCGGACTGAGGTTGAATAATAGCAAGTTACTAATTTACTGTTTTTTCTCATCATCATCATCATATGCTAGGAAGATTAGCGGTAGGTTTTGACTAACCTATCATTAGTTCAATATGGTGACATATTTCTGATGGCTGAGGTTAGGTCGAACCTTGGCGACTTAATTCTGTATGCTCACCTTCTTCTGTTGGCTTCTCTTTCTTATTCAGAATATATAGGCACTTGTCCTTACCTACCATCTTGCTAGTAGGTGTGATCTCAATATTATAGGGTAAATCATATAGTGACCTTTAGTGGATCCTGGCTGGTTAATTTGAGGTCAGTGTTAAATTACAGAAGTTTTTTTTACTGATATAACTAAAATGATACTCTGAATTTACAGATTACTTCGGAGTTATTGCCCTAAGTTCTGATATTTGATAGGAATGAATGCATTATATGGTATATGAGTATGGTATATGGTTCCCTATATCTGGGCATGACCGGAAATTTGTTTCGGACTGAGTCTAAATTGACTCACTGAGGCTAAGTAGTCCAATATATTGTAGTATACTTTTGTTAGCTGGCCTATGGCAGCAGTAGGAATGACATAACATAATAGTAAGGATTTTTGGGAATAATGGTTATGAATTTTCTCTAAGAAAGGGGTATTTCGGCTAGGTAATAAGTGGTAAATACAAATGGTTTTTTTTGAGGATATATATCCTAGCCCGATTAGAAAAGATAGTTCCGAATAAAAGGTTCTATTACAAAGGTTGTAGATATACAAGGAAGTGGGTAGTTTTGATCTAGCTTGAGACTACTTCAAATGTGTTATAAGTCACTCTTATCTAGTTAAGGATGAAGTTCTGAAATGGTTAGAAAAAAAACTCCATTAAAAACCTTAAGATTGTTTTTTTAAAAAAATGCTTTTTGAGAAAAAATATATATCAGAATGTATGGCTTCTCTATGGGGGTTGGTACCGTCTGTATCAGATTGGCAGAAAATCCAAGGATCTATTTAAAAAAAAATAAAACCTTCTTTATCAAAAAGAACAAATTATGAGTTAAGAACTATGTTTTTTTTATGGTGACATGGATAACAACTGGGATGCCCAGCATCACCTGCGTATAGTCATGTGCTAACGATTTGTTTTCTTGTGGCTATGGGTGCAGGTGAGGGCTACCTTCCTTGATTAAAATGTCCAGTTCTTAACAAATGGTGGATCTCTTAGTGTGACGCAAATTTTCCCAGACTTTGGGTTTATTGATTCTTGAGATGTATCTTGTTATCTTCATTACCTTGTTCAAAATTTATTTTCAACTGCAAATAAATTATTGTGCAAATCCACTGTACTTTTCTAGAATTGTTAGTTTGTGAACAGTTAGTGTTCGTTTGCGTATATATATATATATATATAGATTTAAAACTGCTACACACACAATAAACGCAAAAGGGAGATTGACTTGACTGTTGGTCTCTCTCAGACTATGACTCTAGAAACTTTCGCCTATGATAGTATAATGGTTATACTCTTATAGGCTGGGGTGCTATCACACAGTCTCTGTGGTTTTTTTTAACCTGACTGGTGATAAGGTTGCTAGCACTACCATACCACTTTATAGTCATTTTTCACACTTTACTTTAGATACTATCATTTACATTATCTATTACTTCTGTTTACCAGGTCGTGGGAAAGCTCACTGCAAGAATAAAAGTCTGCTCTGACCCAGAAAAAACAGCTATGATTTCAGAGAAACTTCGTCTAGCTAAAGAAATAGAAAAAACCTTCCCTTGTATCTCTTATAGGGCTAGGCCCTATCTACATAGGGCTGTAAAATTCAAAAAGATGTAACTCTTTGTTTTAGATCCTCAGGTCTATACTCCTCTTCCTAGACTATGGAATTCTAACTAATGATATTTTTGTAGATTGTTTCCCTTTCCCAAGGACTTGCTCTGGCGGAACCTCTTTCCCTTGCCTCTCTTCTTGTGCTAAAATGTATACAAGATAGAGAAGCTTCTGCCCTAATTTATGATGCTTCGAAGGAGTCTAGTCTATCTCTTGTCCAACTGATTTCATTTGACCTATGGGTTAAATTACTAGCTCTCCTTGTAAAAAACAAATCTGATGGTATCAACCTTTTGATGGAATTTTCTTCGAATCTAGCCGGACTTTCCAAAGCACATATTCAAGACTTAGCGTTCTTTTCTTCCAAAAGGTTATGAACTGTCCAATATTCTTAGAAAATTTTGTGGCCTTAGTCCTATCTTTGTTACAGCTCCCTCTACGCCTATTGTCCCTCCATCGAATAGCCTCTTCTGTAGAGATGCAGCCGCCTTAGAAGCAGTTAAGGAATTTCACGAAGACCTTTGTTCACTCAGTGAAGCTTCGCTTTTGGACATGGTACCAAAAGTCTCTAGGGCCTTTCCTTTTTTACCATCACGACAAGTTGAGGTAGAATCCTTGGGAGTTGAGCACAGGCTGTTGATGTTTCCAAATTAAGGATTTCTTGCACCCATATCCATGGAAACTTGGGTCTTCCTTGCCAACTTGGCTCCTGCTACTATTGAGGAATGCAAACTTAAAGTTTTGAAAGGAATCCAGCTCTTGGACAAAGGGGATCTAATTAAAGCTCCTTTCAATATGTGTTTCCTTGATGATAAAAAATGTAGTTCGAATACTGGGTTGTATGCAAGAACTAAAGGAGTTATGACCTTTAGTAAAAGCAATGCTGATTACTACACCGAGACAGTGTGGAATGTGTTCAGGCCTTACCTTAAGTGTGCTTGCAGATTCTTAGACCCAAAATCTTCTTGCGAGTCAAGCATAATTTGGTTTGACCATGCTATTTGGTATGCCCTCAACAATCTGCCTAGTATCTTTCCTGATAAAACAGAAGAATTTCACCTTTCCCTCTTTTGCTCGTGGCTCTGTGGACAAGCGAAGGATCTGGTCTTAGCCCAAATTGCCTTTATTCAGTATAGATCAATTATGCGTGACACACTTGAAGAGCTTGGATTTGATGGTTTTTTTCAATCTTTTTCCTTTTAGCATATAGAAAAAGTGATTATGGTTTAGGGATTGGGCATTGGGTTTTGCTGTACTGTCCCATGCAACATTAAAGCAATAAAAAATGGTCGACTTGGTTGTATTGCATAAAAAAAAGGGGAAAAGAGAGTATAAGAAGTCATTGGAAATGTGCTTGGCTTTTCCTAGGCACTTTGGAGATTTTTTGGGATTGCTTTTGCTCCACAGGTTCTATATTTCACTCAAAATCTCAGTTTTAGAAAACTTCTAGCTCTTTATTAGAAGATTGGATGATTATGATATGTTTTGATTCTTTCCTTAAAACATTGATTTACAAAGATGTTTTCTATCCCTGTTGGGTGCTGAATGCAAGGAAAAAATGAAGTTTTCCACTGACTTTGCTCTACGCTGGCATTTGTAAAATAATAAACATGTGCATTAGGACATGAATTCCTTGCCGATAGATGTTAATTGGCTTTATTGGATCATATAGGGTCTATTTAAGGGGGCCTCTCTCTCTCTCTCTCTCTCTCTCTCTCTCTCTCTCTCTCTCTCTCTCTCTCTCTCTCTCTCTCTCTCTCTCTCGTGCGCACGAGAGAGAGAGAGAGAGAGAGAGAGAGAGAGAGAGAGAGAGAGAGAGAGAGAGAAAGAGAGAGTGCACACGCACACGCGTGCACGCACACACACACACAATCAGCATCACGACTTCTACACCTATGCCCTCGGCTCCTCTATCTCATCAATCCATTGTTCCAAGCAAAGTCGATCTGCAAGCGGCCTCTTTATCTCTCTTTCTCTCTCTCTCTCTCTCTCTCTCTCTCTCACACACACACACACACACACACACACACACACACACACACACACACACACACACACACACACACACACACACACACACACACACACACACACACACACACACACACACACACACACACACACACACACACACACACAAACACAGAGACACTCACACACACAATCAACCATGACACACATGAACACACAAACATAGAAGCACTCACACACACAATCAACCTTGCAGGTGCATCCAGGACATCTTCTATCAGCAGTTAGATGAGTTACTTGGTAATTTGCGCGCTTCGCATGGCTATTGTGGCAGCCAACATCTCCCTAAAGAATTGGGTCCACTTGCGTGATGGCTTGAGCTTCACCTTGCAATTTAGCTTATTGGGACAAAGTTTGTGCTTGTAGTTGTACACGCCCTCCATTCCATTGCCGCACATGCTCAAACCATGGGTCAGGGAAAAAATATAGCGGTTGGCATTTGGTATGTGAAACCTTGGAGCAAACACTTTTGGGAGACCTTCTTTCAATTCACTGCAGAAGATGACATGCGATTCAAAGAAAATGGCAGAATACCCAAAGCATAATTCAACCACATTTATGCACTTCTATATGATGATTTGAAGCAAAAGCCCATTCCTCAACAAATCTTGGAAGCTGTTCCTTCATGCTACTTGCCGGTAGAGAAAAAGGTAGCCATGTCCCTACACTTGCTCGGAGTGGGATGTCCATTGCACACCATTGCCAACTTGTATGGTGTCATTAGGAAGACAATGGGGTCTAGGAGGGCCTCTTTATTTGGCAGTTTAAGAAGGTCAAACCTTTTATATTAAGAAAGTAATCAAAGGACGGCTTTTGAATTCAAACAGGGACAACAGCTAGTTTATTTGAATTCAAAGTTTCCCCCCAAAATAGAATTTAAAATCTAGCGGGTAAAACCATATCATGTAGCATGTCTATGGAAAGAGCTTGATGCGTAGATTGTAGATCTATGATCTCCGCTCAAATTGGAGATCATAAGTGGGAGTTATGGAAGGCCGAAAATCATAAAATTGTCCACCTCCTTTTTGGGGAAACGTGCATTCTTTGACTACTCTTACACATGTTTTACACACCTACCATTCTTGTACACATGGCATATACCTATTTGTCAAAATGTTAATCACCTCCATAAGCTCATGGAAAATAAAGAGGCCCTCCTACACCCCATCCTCTTCCTAATGGGGTCAATCAATGGTGAGCCAAGTCTTAAGACAATTTATACATGCGCTATTGCGGCATTAGGCCGCAATAATTTCATGGCCACAAACTGCACAAGGATGGCAAGCTCTAAAGTAAGTCTGCATGCAATTCATTTTCGTCCATTTCATTGGGTTCATGCAATCCGGGTTAACGTGCACATTGATAGGAAAATTTTCTTCGAACAACCTATTGCACTCCTCTTTGGTGCAGAGTTGTTAAGGGATATTCTTCAATCACCAAATCCTATCATACTACCCATTGTACACTACACTGTCTCCTTTGATGTGCATGTTTTTATCTTGTATTAGTTAGGGTAATGAATCAAGAGGACTTGTATCGTGCATTCATTCCTTTGTCTAGGCAAGATGTGCATGTAATAGTTGGCGCAAAGTTACAATTCCAACGTGTTTTTTCGTCGTATGTTTGGACCTAGGCAAGTAGCAGCTATCAATGCCTCAGTCAATCCTTTCATTTTTCCATTGATTTGCTATGATCTAAGCTTTGATGTATACATCTTCATTCTACTTTGAGTTGTGATTTTTAAAAAGAAAAGAAAAGGAAAAACCAATTTTTTGAGTGCAATTAAATTTGCGTTCTTGTTCTTGAAACATGGATACAACTAGGCAAATGAGTGGCTACCCCTTATTCTTTGGAGAGCTTGGGAAGGATGTAGAATTATTTTTAGTAAATTTCAAGATGTCTTGCCGTATCAAGAGGATAGTAACTGATGAAGAACGTGTAGAAATGTTTGAGGTGGTCCTTAGGAAAGATGCTAGCACTTGGTTTGACTCTTTTCCTGAGGAAGTTAAGGGGAATTACATGGAAGTTGTGAATCGTTTCAAGAGATACTTCTTTGATCCTCAAAACACTCAAAAACTATGGAAAGACATTGTTTCTCATAAGCAAAAATACTTAGATGACTACTACTTGTATAAGCAAGAGTTTCTATGTCTTTGGGCTCTATGAATACGAAATGTTGCTAACCCTGATCATGGTGCATAATTTCTAAAGAAGGAGAGGCTTATAGCTGGACTCTTTCTTGATCTTAAGGTAAAGGTGGATGCGGGTGCACCTACCACCTATGATGCGGCTGAAAGTAGAGCTTCCAAGAATTATAGGAAACTCAAGTGCCTAAGGTGGGAGGCCAATAGAAGGCCCCCAAAGGTAAGTCACAAGCATCGACATCTAGGGAGCTTCTTGAGGTAACGGCTGAAGTGATTGAGAAGTTAAATGAATCTTTAAGCAACCTATCAATTCACCTTGACAAGCTGTAGGTCCAAAGGGACAAGCAAAGAAGTCAGAAGAGCAAGAGATACGATCTAGGAGAGTCTTGCAATGTTGGGATTGTGGAGAATCTGGACATGGGATGTATAATTGTCCTTGGCCCCGTGGGGAGCTAGGGAGGCCTAACTTGAATTATCCAGTGATGAATGCATTGAAAAGTACATCAAGAATAGAAGAATCACACTTCCTTTCTTGTTGTGTCCTTATGCATATAGCAATAAATCCGCACCATGTGTAGAAAGATCTACACAACCAATGTATCAAACAACCAATGGAAACTTTCTCTACACAATATTGACAAAACATAGCTCTCTTTGTATCTACAATCCATCATGCATGTGTAATTCTAACCTCCACACCAATACATGTTTTTTGTAAGATACACATGAAGTTTTTTTGTATGGCTGAAAACTATCTTCTGTTGTGATGCTCAAATTTTTTTTTGAGGGCATAAACAGCTCTGAAAGGGTGGTAAAACCATAGGATACCTATTGGAGAATTTATCGGAATGCTGCATATGCTTATCCAAGTTCTAGACCCAAAAATTGCCTTTAAACTTCACCCGCGCGTGAAAACGCAAAAATGATTTGCACACAACCATGCAAAGTACACACGTGAAGATAAAGCAAACTCACACAGAGAATAAGGAGATGGAGAACATGAAGATGGAGATGGAGATGGAGATGGAGATGGAAAAGACATATCTAGATACGACCTCTGGAGAGAGCAAAACCTTCTCGTTGTGTTTTGAAATACAAGATTGCAGCAAAGTTGTATTCTAAAATACACCTATGCTACAAAATTGTATTCTAGAATACACTTGTACTACAAACTTGTATTCCAGAATACACATGGGTTACAAAATTGTATTCTAAAATACACTTGTGTTGTAATTTTGTATTCTAAAATACAAAGTTGTTACAATCTTGTGTTCTAAACTAGAGAAGTACTAAAACCCGGAATACAAGATTGAAGTACTCTTGTCTTCTAGAATTAAAAAAAACTTGAATCCTAAAATACTTATACACAACAAATGAACAAAAATCTTCATACTCGTGGATTCTACGATACAAGTGTATTGCAATTTGTATTCAATTGATGTTCATTGATACAAAGCCATTTGAGAAGATGCAAATACAAGTAAGTACTACTTGAGGTGATCAAGGTGACTAAGAACAAGAAAACAAAAAATAGCGAACTACATATCAATAAATTAAACTTGGAGGATATGAAAATTCTTGTTTATGGTCTCACTTTGAAGAAGTTTGGTCATCTTTGTCAACAAACCATAAAAAGTTTGATAGAGAAATCCTTGAGTCTTCAATTGTAAGCTTTAGAGGATGTAATTGTTTTTTTAGTGGAATTGAATGTTGTGTAAATTTTTAGGAATATTTGCACTTTTTCGTCTTACAAAACTTTCTATATTGACTTTAGTTCAAAAAATTGAAGTCTTTTTGACAATGTTCACTATTATTTTTTTAAGTTGCTCTAAAAATTGATGTTTTTGTAGTTTTTTGAGAACTTGGCCAAATTTAATGTGAGGTGTATTTTTCACTATTTAGGTGTACTTTTTGATGACCAAGTGTTGGTACATGAATGTACCATTATCTTGGGGGAGGGCTAAATAATAGCCATTTTTGTTGGCTTTCAAACTTTTGCTTAGTAAGCCACTTCACCCAACAAAAACACCTTAGCATGATGACTAAGCTCGCTCTTACATTATACATAGGCGTGTGTGCGTTAGGAAATTTTTCCTCGTATTTTATTTAGAATCCTTTTCTAGCTTATTATTAGCTAGGAGAGCCAAAAGAAGTGGATCTATATTATGGCCTATTTGTGTATATAGTCTATTTTTATCCAAGGGCCTATGTATAAATTTTTTCTCACGCATTTCATTTATTTCTATAGATGTCTTTAATTAATTATGTAAATACTTTCAATTAGGTATGTGTTTTATCAAACCAAAAATTCATGCCATGTAACCTTACCCTTCATCATACTTCTTGTATATAATCCAATGTAATAAATAAATTTCTCCACGTGAGAAATATTCACATTTTACTATTTTAGAAGAATGACTTCTATCCCTACCATCACTTATTATCACTCAAATCTCTTCACATTTCACATACTTTTTCTTTATCCTCACAAATCAAGGGAGGGTCTTCTCATTTGACTCTATCATGTCACTTGTGTCTTTTTATTTTTTATTTTTATTATACTCTGGGTATCTTGATTTATTTATACACTACTTTGTTTCTTTTCATCACATGCATATCATATATTTGTGGAAAATCCTTTTTCACATGGAGACATTAATTCTTAGTAGTACTTTGTCACTCTCCTACGCATGAGGGATCACTCTCTTGAAGGCTAAAGGGAATCAAAACAAAGAAGGGACCCAGTCAATGACTTTCTTGGGCAAAATACACATGTTTTTGATAATTTTTAAACAATTAGTTACAATCTGATTATGAAGAAGTGTACAACATGAAAACATTGACACGTGATTCTAAGAATGCGCTTAAAGTTTTTCAGAATTTGTTGATCTGATTTGCGTATTTTTTGTGGATTTTTTGTGGACCTCAATCTGGCTACCTCACACACTCATCCTCCTCCTCCATCACCAAAACTTGCACCTTTCATGCCTTCTTTCATCTTCTTCACCATTTCCATCTCTCCCTTATTCCATAGCTCAAAAATTAGCGTCTCTACACACATATAGCTCAATTTCTCTCTCTAGAATCAAACTCATATTACCATAACCTGTTCATCCTTTCACAAAAGGAGAAAAAATTAGTAGATAACCAAGCTCAAGCTCTACAAAAGGAGGAGTTTGATCATGGAAAATTCAACTTCTTCATGGTCAGAAGAACTACACCGACAGAGTTGTGCAACCGCTTCATTCACTAGAGGAGATAGGTGGAAAAGTCCCTTTTCATCTTGTGGATTCCATCATCAAATTGTGTATATTCTCATCCTTATCTTACTTTTATCATTGTATAAATCATGTCCTTGAGTGCATATGCTATGTAGTTTTAACCCATCCTACTAACTACAAACACTAACACTAAAGACTAACCCTTTTTGTAAATTGCAACCTCTACTATCTACTAGAGTAGGCACCTCCAAGCTACTCACCTCCAAGCTACTCACCTCTCTCTCTACTAGAGTAGGCACCTCCAAGCTACTCACCTCTCTCTCCTTTCACTCTCAATAATTCTTCCCATTGAGCCCACACACAAGTGACTCAAGGAATAAAGAAGACCTACTCACATTTTGAAAATAAAAAATATTTCAAAATCTTTTGTATTGACAATAAAATTGATTAGGTCTAATGCTAATCAAGACTCCCAAAAATCTATAAATAGAGTCCATTCCTCTTTGTAAAAATGATCTCCACACTATTGCACACTACATTGAGCATAGCACACTCTAGTCTCTATCTTAGTTGTAAGAAGAGAGAGCCAGCTCTCTATACACCATCACCTTGGTGCATAGAGAAGCTTGAGCTAGTTTGAGTTTGTGAGTGAGTGTGAGTAAATTATACTCCTCCCATAATTGTTGTATCTACTCCAACATTAATAAAATTGATAGCTTGGGTGCAATTGTTTTCCAAAGGCTCGCACTTTTCTTCTAATTTGGCTTGGGAAACTCACTCAGTTTCATAGGGTAACTTGTTCATTGAAGGTTGTTTTCTAGTTTCTTGTCCTTGTGATTCATTGATTTGGATGTTGCTTTGGCTACCATTTTCCCCCTAACCCTAGCCAACCGCCATTTCCCCAGTAAACGGCAAGACAATCTGTTCATTGATCGAAGTCTTGTATCGGGGTAGACATCTCAATTGAGGTTAAAGTGTAGGGTACATTAGTTACTGAAGAGTTTGAAACCTCTGTTACTGTTATTGTTACTGGAGATTGCTCAGCTAAATTATAGGGTATAGTTAGTGGTGGGCAGGGATGGGGTTTCCTGGGTGTGATCATCAAATGTTTTTGCAAGCAGTAAATCGGCCATACTCTGCAAAAGGGAAAACGCCAAGCGTTGGATGCATCAAGATTGTAAGAGGGTGGATGGTGAAAGGGCTCCCATAACCATAAGACAATGTGCTAGTGCATAGTGCTATAACCAAATCTTAAGTGTTGTCACTTGAATCCCCAAGCTCTAAGTACCTTCTTGTACGAATCATAAGGTTGAAGCTAGATTATACACAATCTCTCTCTCTCTCTCTCTCTCTCTCTCTCTCTCTCTCTGTTGCTCTCTCTCTTTTGTGTTTTAGTGTGTGAGTGTGTTGTATTGGTGTAAGGGTTAGTGTATATCTCTTGCTCAATTGTGGGCTTGCTCTACAATTCTCCTTTCTTGCATCCTAGTTTGCTCTCAAACTAGCTGGTGCCCCTTGTGTAGTTGGGTTTTGGTTGTGGTTTTCTTGTTTTGGTTTGTGTTGTGTTGTGCCCCAGCCCCTTTGAGCAACACGGGAGCCTTGAAGGGTGTCTAGAGGTTTCTCTTCTTGTTGCCCACCTCAAACAACTTCAAAAGTATCGGCATGCTAGCATGGCGTTGTGGCGGTGTTGCTAGAGGGAGAATGGATGCACCAACGGATAGAATCCCAAAAGATGGTGTCGGAGAAGCGGGCAAAGTTACTGCTGCAATTATGTGCATTGTGTCAAATAACAAGTCACTATCTGAATGAGTGGAGGGCACCATCTCATCTGAATCATCGAGCCACAATGTGTTGAGACCCATTATAGCCGGGTAACGTGAATCTGCCCAAACCAGAAAAAATATCAAATTATTAGTGTCCATAACAACCTGTAATGACGACTATTTTGTACGCTATTATGAAATGAGAGGAAACTATTGCACGTGATGTTGCTGTAGCATCACCTTGGCTCGTGCATGGGCTTTTGCAGGTGATGCTTTTAGCTGCAAGAGGTCATGGAAGCCTGTGGTCATCGCTTTTGAAGGTCATCATCTTGCGCTTCTATAGGTGACGATGGAAGTGGGCCAGAGCAGGAGAGAGGCAATATTGTTGAGCATGTTAGAAGATTTGTGGCTACAGTATTGAGCAACTGAAGAATGTGCAGGCTATAGCTACGAGCACTACTCAACAACTAAAGAATGTGCAGGTTGTGCCTACAAGCTGAGGCATCACCATAACTTTGAGTGGCTTCATTTGGGCGAAGTTGAAACCCACCAGAAACCTCGACGAGGTCGTACAGGCTTGGCTTAGCATTGCACTTTCCTTTATAGTGCACTACAAATTGGGAGGTGACCATGAAGATTTGGGACCCTCGTTCGGTGCCTTTATTTTTGCAAGTGGGAAATACATTGGCAATAGCCGGTTTTAGAGGCGTGATGCATTTTTCAACCACCCTCCCAAAACGAGCGGCTCTTTTATGCTTGACAACAACTGAGTCAGGCCTATGAGAAGGCCTTGCAATTTGAAAGGCACCATCAAAGGCTGTTTCACAGGGTCTACGGGAAGGCTCTCTAATCATCCCCCCCCCCCCCCCCCCCCCCCCCCCCCCCCCCCCTTTCCCTTCCCCCCCCCCCCCCCCTTTCCCTTCTAACATACTCACTCACTCACTCACGCATGCAGACATGTCGAGAGAGAATCATAGGCATTGATAGCCATGCTAAAGCAAATTAGTGAAATCAAGCGTAAAAAAGATATAGTGTAGTTCAATGTGGAATGTAAGAAGTACATGCACATGCTTTTGCATGCTTGACTCTAAGGAGTAGGACAAGCTTATGCAGCCCCTTCCACTTTGGTTTGAGTGTCCAAGATGTTTGCTAGAGCACCATGTTGTTCATTTACAACTGCTTGTATCCAAAACCGAATAGTTATGATATAAGACTGCGGGGAACTACACATGCAACTCTCCACCCAACCAGGCTATATGTAGGCTCATAGCTGGCTAAAAATAGCACCCCTTGACCTCATGTGAGTCTTGGCCCTTGGCCTAACATTCGATTGTGCATATGAATTCCGACTGCCTTATTGTTATGCTAGTCTTTTCTATTTAATGCCTCTGCTAATTATATACCAAGTATCCCTCCTCTCAGAAGCTACTCTCATCTCTCCTCAATCTCTAGATGGAAGAACATTGTGATAAGTTTTTGGGTGTGTCTCCTGGTCTGTGAGCCTCTCTCTCTCTCTCTCTCTCAATAACCTCGCTCAATGTCACTAAATGTCAGTAGACAAAGTCAAAGACATCCCTAATCTTGGTATCTGATAAGTCTAGATAGAGATCCAAGAAGCTGTCTAAAGTGGTAGTGAAAGCGGCCCGGTATCCCGTAGTATGTTATACAATGGCATATATAGTGGACATTGTCTAGAGCTCTCTCTGACACAATTGGTACAACATGGCCTCAACTGAGATGCCTCGAAAGTGGCCAGTCTCAATATCCAATTGATGTGATGAATCATGATGATCGAGTCTTTCCAATAGAAAATTGCAATTTGGGGGACAAGTGAGTGTCTATGTAGGCAAGCCTGTATAAGAAACCATCCTCTATGAGTGGGAGAAAATGCTCTCCGTGTGGAGTCATCTTTGAGCTCATGTATCCATGTCTTATGTGTATCCAACTAAAACAAATGTTGTGGCTTAAGTCTAGTGACCCCCTTTCACATGAGAGAGAGAGGAGGTGCATCTAGAGAATATTGAAAGGAGGGGAGCTTTTCCATAGAGAAACCATGCCACCATTCTAACATGATGTACCTCCGTGCACTGTCAAGTGTCGTGCAGACGAGCTAGACGAGTATAACAATCTCTTTTGAACAATTTCCCCCACCGAGACTGCTAAAAAATAGTATGTTTTTTGACACTACTATGTACATTTGACTTGCGTGCACTTACTTTGAAGAGGCAAGATTAATTGGTGGCCACACAAAACACGTAGTGTTAAAACACAATGGAAATTTTTGATCTTTGATTTTTCAAATCTAAATGGAAATTTTAGTGTGCAAGGACTACTCTAGCTCAACATGTCACGTCTTGCCACAACATTGTGACCTTGATGAACAAAAAGCCTATAATTTAATATGGGTTTCTTTGCTTAACTTACCCTTTTCAACATCAATTTTTCACTTGATAAGCAATATAACTTGATTTATTGATAATTTTTTGAATCTCTATGTCTATTATTATTTTCTTTGTTAGAATTTCTATTTGCAAAAACCTAAAATTTTTACTCTAGATGTTTAATGATGTAGAATTTATTTTGCAAGATCCAATAGCCATTTGATAGATTATGACCTGAAGAATGTGACCATGCAAAAAAGTTAAATCTTTAACGATTCATTTTATTTAGATCTAGCTTAGAAAATAACAAAGACTGCTGAGAGAATCTTGAGAGAATTTCAAAAAAAAAATAAATAAATAATTTACATTGCCACTTATTTTGATTTTCATGTATCTTATGACGCTTACTGTAAGGTCCTCATGAAAAAAAGATTGAGTTAATTTAAGCTAGAGAAAGATACTTTTCCACTCTTTTAATTCTTTTCACTTACACTATTCACTTGAGGTCTGCCTCCTTAGGTTTGGTTCCCAAGCCTAAAATTTTTGACACTTGTCCATATACCATGGTTTGGTCCCACTCTCCCAATCCTAGTTGACTAATCCACCTCATACAAGGAGGCTGCCACATCACCAAAATTCCTTGTTATCACCCATCTCACCTTCAACATCACTTGACAATCACCTTAGCCTTACACTCAAAGGTTCCTTGGCGAGCTACCAAATGTAGGATCCAAGAAGATATCATGGAAATTGGGAAATCTCACGATCCTCAATTCCAAAGGCTACTTATAAGTTATAAGTCCAACAACCCTATCTAGCACATGTATATAATGTAAATATGAATGTTGCCACACACACACACACAGAGAGAGAGAGAGAGAGAGAGAGAGAGAGAGAGAGAGAGAGAGAGAGAGAGAGATGAAATGAGGCTTTAAATTAATGACTTTTAAAGGCCAAAACGACATATGAAACTAAAGAGCTACATTACGATGAATCTCATACAAGGTTTGGATAAAAAGAAAAAAAAAACTATACAAAAGCACTACTAGACTTGTCAAAGGTACAATGAGTTGATGGTGTGATAATTTCTGGAGGCGTCCACTAGGAAATATGTAAGATAGTACGTGCGAACAAAATAATGGATTTATAATAAGGTACGTGTGAAATATGTAAGATAGTACGTGCGAACAAAATAATGGATTTATAATAAGGTACATTCACAAAAGAATGTAATTACATAGGGGGTTTTTTAATTGAGAAAGTGAAAATTTTTGTACATAAGAGCTAGTTTTTTAATTATAGAAATGCATACATAAGGTGTATATACAATACTTGAAAATATACAGGTAAGGGATTATTTAAATACCTCTTGTTTGCACGTGTTATTTTCAATTTTTACATAGTGGACTCCTTGGGGATAATTCCTTCTATCTTTGGTATAAGATTGTGGGGAACTACAATGCAACTCTCCACCCAACCAAGCGACATGTAGGCTTGTAGCCAGCTAAAAATAGCATCCCTTGACCGCATGTGAGTCGTGGACCTTGGCTCCCTCCTTGGAGTAGCATTTTTGTCCTTGAAAATAGAAGTGGTGATGTCTTCATTAGAACACTAATGTTTTCCACGGTGATATCCCTCACTCAAATGTCCATTTGACTAATACATGGTGTAGTAGGAGGTTCAATGAAACTAAGAAAAACATTTTGATTTTCTATAGTGTTGTCCATTTACAACTGCTTGTATCCAAAACTGGATGGTTATGATGATACAAGACTGTGGGGAACTACACATGCAACTCTCCACCCAACCAAGCTATATGTAGGCTCATAGCCCGCTAAAAATAGCACCCCTTGACCGCATGTGAGTCCTAGCCCTTGGCCTTGACCCCTGGCTAGCAGGATGGCCTTACCTAGATCAATTTTTTCTCAAGCTATAGTATGTCAAGACCAAGGTTAAAAAATTACTAAAATAATCTTTTGAGAATGAATCTTCCACCTTCAATTCTTGGGACACAACAACTAGGAAAATACAAAGCCTCTTCGTTTTTGTGTCTATAGGAAAAAGGCTAGGGAAACTAGATATTGTAGAAGAATGATGATTAGGGACATAATCATAGCTTTGGATAATATTTTTTTTCTAATAGATTCTCCTCCCCAGGAATTTATAGACCTTAAAGAGTCCCTTAGGTAGGAACATCTCCTTCCTGCTAAAAGTACCCTAGCTTTGACTAGAGACTTTTGGGCAGGAAAGGTTGATAAACTCAACAAGGATATGTGTAAGCTTCTTAAAAAGAAAAAATCTAGAGACTTCACACCTTTTCTTAAAAGTCCAACTAGGACAACATATTCTAGCTATAAAAGAAAATATGGAGTTAGCTCATGCCTTTTAATCCAATATCTTCTCTAGCCACCCCTCCATAAATGAGTTTAGATCTCACATAGCTCAGTTCAAGAAGAAAAATTTACCTAAGGATCTAGCCACAAGTATGGATCCCCCTATTTTAGAGGAGAGGGTTGAAGAGAACGTTTCAGCCTTTTAAAGATGGAAAATCTCCAAGAATAAATAGTATTACTAATGAGTTTTAACAAGTTGATCAAGATTTCATCATCCTCTACCTTCTCAAAGTCTGGCTACAACCTGTTAGGCTAGGAGATCTTCCTACCAACATAAACACTAGGGTCATTAAGTTAATCCATAAAAAGGGACCCAAGTAGGATGTGTCTAACTAGAGACGTATCTCCTATCTGACTTTGGAATTGGAGCTGATCTCTTCAGACAGCTGATTCCGATGTTAGAATTTTAAGCTACTGGGTATGCAGCCAGTTTAGATAATGAGACTGGAACAAAGCATTGACTGAACTAAAATAAATAACTGAACTGAAATGTGATACTGAAATGAGAGACATAGCTGGAAAGCTAAGAAGAGTATTTGCTAGTTTAGATTAATAGCTCAAGGAGAACCAGTATAGTGTGTAACGGTTCAAACTGAGATGATTACAGAATTGATGCTAAGAAAGCTATATCCAAGTATAAATAGTTTGGAACCCCATTACAATGTAGCAGGTCCTATTTATAGCTCTCATGAGTTACTACAATAACTGCCCATGGTAGTCACTGCCAGTTCGATTGCCTCCCACTGGCCGATCTTCTAAGGGGCTGTTCCCGCCTTCCAGGACTGTCTTCGCCTTCTACATCTTTCCATCCTTTCTTGAATTTCGGTATGATTCCAAAATTTTTGAAAAAAAATCCATCGTCTGATTCTCATTTGGTGCTGATGAGTTGGCCAATGTTCCTCATGATAGTACTCTTTTGGTATGGTTTTATGACATATTTTATGCTTTTTGAGTGCTTAACACCCCTATAATTGTAATTCCAAGGGTGCCCAACCAAGAAGATCCCAGTGCCTTACTGGAAAAATCCACCATCTGATTCTGAGATGGAATTACCCAGTATCCTTCCACTGAACCCGCTTCCTCTTGCCCTTCTTTGGTGTTGGTGCCTCAGAAGTCCCAGTGCTAGCATTGTCCTTCTGGATAAGTCTATAAATGGCCTCCTGCTTCATCTGATCCCGCCTTTCAGTGGACATCTCAAACTCATAAGGCATGAGCGTGTTGTAAGTTTTGGTGTCGGGATCATACATGGTGCGTTTCCCCTTTGTCAAACGGGTTCTGGCCCATTTGTGACAATGCAAGGCAGTGTGGATCCATCCTTGTGGAAGGGGCTGATTTGTCTTGATTTTTGCTTCGAAGAGTATTTCAGCCATTTCTCTGTATTGTGGTCCTAGTCTTGGTTTGTCCGTGATATCCTTTTCAGGGATTTTGGAAGAAGAGTTGACCCTCTGCATTTCTCCCTGCAACTCCATGACATCATCCAATCTGAGAGCATCATTGATCAATGTTTACCAAGTTTTCCATTCCACAGTGGCCACTCATAGCAATCTTGAAGGTCATTACTGATACCAAAATAAGTGAGCCGGTCCACTGGTTCAGGATGCTGGGGATACAAGGCCGGAAAGAACCTAGGCAGTTCAACTTCTTTAGCAGGTAATGCATACAGGAGAACTAGAGAATCATGCACAAACTCCAAAAAATTTAAAATGGTTTAGTTCTCCTACCTACCGCATCATCTTTCTGGTAACCCGGACTAGCTCAAAAAGTCTTCGAAGAGCAGTTGCCTGTTCCCCTACTGTCATTTGAGTCAAGGTCCCTTACTGCTAGAAGCGTGTTCTTCAATGATGGTCTGCACTCTCTAGTCTAGAACTCCTCTGACAATTTGCATCTAAAAAACTTCTTTTAGCTGAGTTCGAACTTCCTTCATACATTTGTAGGTTGGCCTATTTCCAAAGAGCAAGTCCAACTCCAGGGCTAGGGAATGTCGGGATATCCTATCATCAGGAGTTAGTGCCCACTCATGTACCCAGCTAGATTCTACCGGGATGCTCAAGCAATTGGCACACTTCTTGATCATGAAAGGTAGCCAATCTAGTGCTGTACCATCTCTCTAGCTCCCACATACAACATTTGAAAGCGTCCCAAATCAGAGATCAGAGTATCATCCTCCAGATACATCCTTGTAATTGGAGTGCGTTGATGTCTCAATCTCTTATTCAGTGTGATGAACTGTAATGAATGCCCGGGGGATTCACTCTATATACAAAATGAGACGCCACCTGCGAGCGGACAACTTTGATAAAACCCCTATATACGACTCATATTAGGGAATATAACCCTTTTTTCTATGCTTATACAATAGTCAATGAAGAAAACTATCATACCCCTATCTTACAAATAAAACTTAGGTCTCACATATCTAAATGAGTAAAATTAGTCAAAGAGTGGGTAGCATAGTGACTGTCAATGTACTAAGAAACCACTTCTGTTGATAACTAGATGTACCCTCAATGTGTCTTAGTTTGATTTTTAAACTATGTGCCTAATCAGCTTGCACTTTGGCTACTCGTCCAATTCTGACCCATCCAAAGTTGGTGTAAATCAACCCTTGATCTGCTCCAAATTAGCTCTTATCTATGACCAGGGTGATGAAAAATTTGATGTGTGACTTGATAAAAAAACTTTCCCAAAATTCATCCGAGTTATAGTGCACACCAATGACCCATCGTTACATGTAATCAACCTGAGTCTCTCCCCTCCCCAAATATGATACCCCCTCCTTGATTTTAAGCTTGGGAGATAAATTATTGGGGGCCTACCCCTAATTTATATGCTTATGTAACTTGTAAAAAAACCTCCTCTCCCCTGACTTACGTGGTGCGATAAGTTTTCCATGGTGAATCCCCCGGGAATGAATGCTGCTCATCACCCTTCAGAGACTCAGTCACAGCTTTGGCTTTTCCTTTACTTTCAACAAAGTGCTACGACTGGTGTATTGGATAATCTTCAGTTTGGCCCTTCTCTCCACTGCTTGGCTGCTGATCCTCAGATCGTTGGTCTCCCAACTACTGGTCCACTCTGTCTTTATACTGGTATGGCTGTGCCGACTATCCCCTGTAGTAGCAGCATATCCACCAGCTCCAGATCCTGAAGGTGGAGAAGGAGGAAAGTCATCGTCTTCACCATCTGGCTTGTCGGCCTGGTTGTTCGCTCCTTCTTTATCCTTCTCTTCCTCCCTCTCAAAGTCCTCATGAAGATTATTCTATTTTTCAATGTAATCCATGATGGCTTGATTTGCCAACGCTGTATTGTATTCTGAGAGCTTATCCTCCTGCAAATCACTTTGAATAGTGTTCATCAGGGCTTTCAGATTGTCCATATTTAGAGTGACATTGCCCTCTGGATTCAGAATATCATCAAGGTCATTGTAGACATATCATTTTGTCAGAGAAGCCATCATCGCGGTGTGAGCTGTCATCAGTTCTTTGTAATCTGTCCGCTTCATTTGGAGCAGAGTCTAAAAGCGACAGCATCTCTCAAAGCTGCTGCCTTGTCCTCCTTTAACTGCCGATTTTTGATTTCTATTTTTAGTAGCTTTGTTTGCAAATCACTGATTGTCCTTATTGACTAATTATCAACACTTTCAGATCATCCATATTTAGAGTGACATTGCCCTCTGGATTCAGAATATCAGCAAGGTTATTGTAGACATATCTTTTTGTCAGAGACGCCTTCATCGTGGTGTGAGCTATCATCAATTCTTTGTGATCTGTTTGCTTCATTCGGAGCAGAGTCTAAAAGCGATCAACATCTCTCAAAGCTGCTACCTTGTCCTCCTTTAACTGCCAATTTTTGATTTCTATTTTTAGCAGCTTTGTTTGCAGATCATTGATTGTCCTTACTGACTGATTCTCAGCAATAGTATGCCTGAGTCTTTGTGCAGCCACAACCTTCTGGAGTTTCTGAACCTGCTGCTGGCTGCTCTCCAGTTCTTCTTTGAGCTTAACCACTTGCTCAGGCTAGGTGCCGATACATCCATCACCCGACCTAAGGCATTGACAATAGTATTCCATGATGATTGAATAAGCATTGAGAAGCCATTAGCTACATTTTCCTGGTCAGAATGAACTCTCTTTGTTGGAATTAGGGTTGCAGAGAAACGCACACAGCTTGGAGAAGACGAAGGAAGCTCAAGGCACACAATAGAGAGTGTATAACTTACTGTGCAATGGAAAGATTGATAGCCCTAGACTGATGGGCGTATATACAATGCTCGGGGGAAAAAACCTCCTAAAGAGGGAAAAAATGCCCCACCGGTCCTAGTGTGTTCACGCACATCACTACCACATGTATATGGTAACAAATCCCCCCTGGAGTGATGCAGTGAACGAGAGCTGGTACATGAGTAAAGGGAAGTGCCATGCCCTAAGGACATGATCAGTCCACAAAGGGGAGTAAGCCCAAAGCTTTGCGGAAAGCTTCAAGCTTCTCACGAGACCATGCCTTTGTGAAAAGATCTGCAAGGTTGTCCTGTGTTGGCACATAAGCCAAGTTGATCTCTCCTCCTGAGAGCCTCTCCCTGAAATAGTGGTAATGCACCTCAATGTGCTTTGTGCGAGCATGAAAAACACGGTTCCTCGCAACTGCCAATGCGCTCTGACTGTCAGTGTAGATAGTGTTGGCAGTGTCCTGTCCAACACCCAAATCAGCCATAAGGCGTCTGAGCCATACACTCTCAACCGTAGCTGTGAAGACTGCCCTGTACTCAGCCTCACAACTCAAAGTGGCCTCAGTAGGTTGCTTCTTGCTCAACCATGATATACATGAACTGCCAAGCATGAAACAGAAACCACATGAAACAAAAACCACTTGTGGACACTCTCGTGTCAAAACAACCAGCCCAATATGAGTCCTAAAAAGCATGTAAGTCTGGCGTCAATGATCCCCCCTTGGGATAAAACAAGCCAAGATGTAAAGTGCCACTAAGGTAGCGGAAAATCCTGTTGACAGCCTGCCAATGCTTAGACCCTGGGCTATGCATAAATCTGTTGACATGTGAGACTGCAAACTGAATATCCGGCCTCGTGCTGCATACATAAATTCTCTCTCTCTCTCTCTCTCTCTCTCTCTCTCTCTCTCTCTGTCTCTCTCTCTCTCTCTAAGAAGAGGAAAATGGTATAACCTTTCTATTACCCAAGTGTGGTGGGTGTGTGCTAATAAGAAGAGGAAAATGGTATAACCTTTCTATCACCCAAGTGTGGTAGATTGGTTATGCCATTTCCCTCTTGAATAAGAGGTCTTGAGTTCAACTCTCCTCGTCCGATAGATTTTTAAGGTTTCCTACAACGTTAAATTCTCTTCTTCTTCTTCTCTCTCTCTCTCTCTCTCTCTCTCTCTCTCTCTCTCTCTCTCTCTCTCTCTCTCTCTCTATTGCTCGCTTTCATTTACTGTGTATAGATCATAATTACTTAAGTTAGTTGAGAATGTTTGTGTTGCAGGTGGAACAGCCCTTAATGGTGTTGTTGAAGAACTAAAGAAGTTAACTACTCATGTGACTCACGTCCTTCCGGTATCAGATGATGGTGGTAGTACTGCAGAAATAGTCCGAGTACTTGGTTAGTGAACTGATCTTCATTGTAAGGTTCTTATTTACTGAATGAAGAGAGTCTAAATTTGACCATTAGCTATACACTAAACATCTGCAGCTATGGGAAACTTTATGTTTGAATATCTTGTCATGGTACTCCACACGCTTTTCAATTTTGTGTCCTTGTTAGGTGGCCCTGCAGTGGGTGATATTCGATCTAGATGTTTGCGGCTCTCTGATGAAAGTTCTGTAGAGGCATTGGCTGTCAAGAGACTTCTTGGACATCGCTTGCCTTTGGATCCAATACAGGCAAAAGCTGAGTGGTAAGTTGAGATGTCACTAGCTTATGGTGTGTGCATCTTCTTTTTAATTGTATTTTTGAATAAACAACGACATCTTCTCTTTTTAAGTGTGTTCACACATGAGTTCAACATATCATGCAAGGAGGTGCAAAAGCTTCTATAAAAAAACAAAGGTGAGTACTGCTTTTACCTGAGTCAAATCTGGATTAAAAATATCGAACATGGAGGTGCTTGCTCTATCCTTTGGAGAAAAAGAGGGGTGTCCCCATCCCTGTAAAAGACTCTTATGCTTTCTCATGCACTGTGGCTATGTATATAAGGTGGTCTTGCTCTTCACATGGAGAGGACTATTTAGCTACTCTCTTTCAAGGGTTAGGAAGCAGAGGAAAAATCATATTATGTCATTGATAACGTTTCTTTTCTTTGTATTCTTGCACTGCTGCATTTGATAGAATATAGTCAAGTATGGCTTTTGCTGAAAATGAACACCCATTGTTTTTTCGGGCCACTCCACATAGACTTTGTTAAGGCAATTTGTTGTAGCTGGTAAATTTTTTTTTGAACTTAACATGATTCATTGTGATATTTCAAAGTAGTGATAATTCTTAGAAATTTTTCTGTGCTTGCTTTTATATGAAGTACCAATCCTCAAGAACAGTCTTCTTGACAAGACACGCTAGATGCAGGTACACTATTGTGGAGGATCAGAATCATCTTTGGGAGGGCGTTTCCAGGCCCTATAGAGAAACTATCAGGGCCTTCTTGGTGTATTTCCAAAACCAAGTAAGTTAATTGTTTCACGTTTTCAAGCTCTATTGTGGGAAGTACTGCAATCGCCTCTTTTCAGTGGACAACCCAGCATGCTCAAGAGTATGTGTATAAAACGTTTTACATACACTCAAAGAGAAGGTTCAAAAAACTCTATAATCATGTATTCTGCAAAACCAATGCTCTTAGGACAGAGACTGCAAAGGAAAGGGGCTGTCAATGCAACCATTTCAGGACTTTGCACATGGGTTTGTCAGAGATGATTCACTGTTTATATGTTTTTTTTGGTAAAAGATCATAGTGGTGTGATCAAGAGTTGAGTGGTTGCCTGAAGAAGAGCAAGTAAGACATGTCAGTTTTTGGTTACTTGTGTAAACCTTGCTCAAGCTAAAAAATCTACTGAAACTAATGTTGGATAGCACCCAGGTTTTTTGGCTTCCATTGTTTAGATCTGCAATGCACCCTTATGCTCTTAAAGAAACTTGTCAAGCCATCCTTAATTCATGGCATGCTGTGCTGTGACTTGGCTTCTGCTCCTGGTTGGGTTGTCATGACACGTCATCACTTTGTGACAGAAATATCTGATTCTCGACATATCTAGCCTCTTAAGGATCTGCAAAAGATTATTGAGCTACATAAACAGATACAGAAGTGCTTACGGTTGATGAAACTCATGAAGTGATTAGGAAGAGACACCATAATTAGTCTATCAAGGCTTTTGCCTTTATCTATAATTGTCATGTTTCATATTTTGAAACTTAATTCCTTCTTTTGCAGATTCTTTGTCGGTCAAATGATAATTTTTGCTTTAGCAATGGAAGGTAAGGATTCCTACTTGAAAGAGTTTTTTTTGCTCTTATTGCACATGTGGCTTCAAACATGGAGGTTTTTCTGCAGAGGTATGCTTAAGGTTAAGACTGCCTCTTGAGAAGAATCTAAACTCCATTTTGGTTTCACAGTATAGGAAATTTCTTCTTTGCTGGTGCCCGCATTTTTTTCCAGTCATTGGATGCGGCAATTTTTCTGTTTTCTCGCGTCTCTCAAATCCCTGTGAACAGTTTTGTCCTTCCAGCAGTCTGCACCAATGACCGACTCACTCTTGGGTGTGAATTACAGGTTAGTTCTCAGGTTGTGGACGTTTTCATATAACGTGTGTGGGGTTTGAGCTGATTTTGTGATTCTTACAATTGGAACTGACGATATTGTAAACATTGTATATTGTTTGCAGGACGGAACAATCATACGTGGGCAAAATGAAATATCACATCCTTCCTCTTCCAGCCAATTTGAGAGGTTTCCTCAGCGTGTAAACAAGGTCCTTAATGATTGTCACTATCCAAAAACTATTTTTTCAAATTATAGCCTCTTTTTGAAAATTTCAATGCAGCTGTTCCAAAAATTAGCTCTCTCTCTGACGTTTTATTGACTTTGTCTCGGTGAGAGGCTGTGTGTGGGGTAGTGGCTCAAGGCAAGAAGAGCAGGTGCAAGGACCTTAGTGTAACAAATTACAATCTATTGCACAGCAAACGACGTTTTCCTTTAAGGAAAATTGTGCTGATTAAATTACCAACCAAAAGTTAGTGCAGGCATTTTAGATGACTTCCCAAAATGATGCACGCATGCTCAAAGAACATCCAGGCGTCTCCTGGTTAGCTAAGTGATCCAAGCATGACTTGGAGATGCACTCTATTTACTTCTGTTATAAAAGATAGTATTTCCATCCTTGGCCTCAGTCAAGAGTTGTCTGCCAATGAATGACATAGAAAACTGGCCTATTGGATATAGCCTGAGGGCCAGTCTCCCATAGTCTGTGCAGACACTAAAATATCATGAACTAGGCCTAAGTCATTTTGGCAATGCTTTGTGTCTCCAGTGCCCATGAACATCTCCTATTTGACCAACTCTTGCCATTGCCTTAGGTATCCATCCATAAAGCTGTTCTTCCACAAGCAGACATCTAGATGCATTTTCAGCCCTATCCTCATCAATTACATCTTGTAAATTTGCATCAGAAATGCGGATCTGTACCATCATTTGAAACTTGCATAGGCTTCACATGTGCCTCATTAAGACTTACATCCATACTATCACCATTAACCAGAGGCAACAAACACACTGTTGGATATTTTGTATGTACCTGGATGCTTTTTAGGTGCCTAGGATCAAGACGAGAGTGGGAACCAGGAGTGATTGGGCCTTTGTATACTGCTCGTTCTGCTAAGCGGGAATCAGCAAGGGTGATTGGCTTTGTAAGCCTCCACCGTACTTGATCTATTTGACTATAGAAAAAGGAGGGAAACATTGAAAATTTTAACGTGCTGGCCAACCCTTCACTTAATATCAAAATCAAAGGCAAAGTAGGTGCTTCTCACTGTACACTGGGCACTGGTAACACCATCTACTGAACTGACAACCTCCTTTCAGATTGTGGAGTTTGCAATAGGCTTGAGGACACCTTCATAAATAATCAAGTTATAATTCACTTTGTAGATCATTACAAGTGAGGCAGTTCTGAATAAACCTGTGTGATTCTCACTTGCAATTTCTATGTTTCAAGTATGATGATTACCAATCACTTTTTTGACCATTCATTTAGCTCTGGCATGCAACTCTCTGCTTGAGTCTGACAACACAGTGGAACATGTTAATGACAGGGAAAGGAGAAAAACAATCTGGATATCTATGCAGAAGTCAACCCTTTTGCAGAATGTAGGAGGGTGTGAGGGGTAGAAGTTTGAGAATAGGGGGCAGCCCTTTTTGTATACCACTATTTATGTTGGCATAACCCCTGCACAACCTGCATGATCATAGAAGCGAGGACAGTGGGAGCCACAACGAGGGTAGATAAAGGAGAAACAGGATTGCCAATATTTTCCAATTAATGTGCTCTAAAAGAGACATGCATTACGTTGACAAGAATGAGTTGGCAAATCTCTTGCCAGCCCAGCCAGATGAAGAAGTGCCTGGTATTAATACCTTGTTGAAGCAAATTTTGTAGAAAGTCTGATGCTCCTGAATTGAATGGTTTTAACAGACCTACATTATACTTCCGTTAAATTTAGAAATTGCTTATTCCAGCTTTTCATCATGAATCGTGCATTGCATTCAAATTTCATACCTCTGAGAAACGGATGTTTTTGTAAGGTAGCCTGAAACTTTTGGGTGTCTTGATTTTGGAGCTCCCTCAGTAGACTTCTTTCATGAATGTTTTACATAAATGTGGCAGGCTTCTCATCCGTCAAGTAAACTTCCAGCAAGCATTAAGCGAATCTTCTACATGTCAAGCGAGGGAACCAATTTACTTCACGAGGTTTGTTGCCTTTTGTTGCGAAAAGCATGGCCTAGTTCTTTCAATTATCAGATACCTTTATCCAGAACCTGCTCTTGAGTTATTTTGGCATTGTGCACTGATAGTTGCCAAGGTTGAGTGTCTTGCCAACCTCTTGTAACAAGGACTGGTACTCTTTGCAGGTGTTTCCTGCTGTAAATCCTACTGTCTTGGAGCATCTAAAGCAAGTCCAAGCCATAATTTATGGCATGGGTTCTCTGTACACGTCCATTTGTCCTTCACTGGTTGGTCAATTTTTACACCCCAGATAATTCATAGTTGGTGTTGGACTCCATGGTCTGGGTGACATGAGTGGGTATGACTAGCTTGACAATATATTTCTCAAGCCTATGCAGGGCTGACAGAGGAGCATGTTTCTACTCTCTGTGGAGCAGGTGCTTTATGGTGTGGGAGAGGTCATTGCTCATCAGTCGTGCCTTAAGGTTATTACCCTCAAAAGATCACTTTCTACCAAGTCTACACGATCATCTGCTATCTAATATCAGTCGTCAACATTTCAGATTCTTATTCTCAATTCAACACATGACAGAGAAAGTTATGGAATGTCAGCGTCTGATTTGTTGTTTCCATCTGCAATGCATTAAACAGGAAGCATGGTGACCCTCAAAAGTCTTTGAATTTTCCAGTGAGTGTCCATTTTTGTTGTTATCTTTGCTAACTATGCATCTGTAACATTTTCCAAATTGTTTCTCATGTTGACAGGCAACTGCATACATTAACTGTATGCTTGTGCCTGATGGAGGCGCCATAAGAGTGGATAGCGAGAAGCTACTTGCTTTAGGTGTACAGAGAGTGGTAAGTTTCTGACATGAAACACATAATGTCATTCTTGTGTACAATGTATAGCTTTCGGTTTCTTTGTCAAACAGAGTTTAGTAAGGTCGGTGCAAATTAACAAATCGCTTTGGCATTCCTCTCATCATGACATGCCCACACATTGTCTGCTTTGTGTGCAATAATCAGGCATTGTCTTCTTTGGTTGTGAAAGGGGTCTGTTCGGTACTGTTTAGAAACTAGGGGTTTTTAAGTGACTGCCCACAGTCAACTACTTTTAGGAGACATCTACAGTTGGGGAAGCCCTTTGATAAAGAATTAACCCATTGTTAATAGGTGATAAGCTAAAAGCTCTTTCCCTCTTTGGTTCAGAGGCATCTGGATCCTTGATTGATGCTATCTGCTCAGGTATTGATAATGAGCTTTGAACATGCTGGGCATAGCCCCATATATCCCTCCCATGGGCCATGGAATCTTTGCTCCACAGGCACCATGCATCCCAGTGCTGTGAGGTCCGTAAGCACCTGTTCCCATGCCATAAGGCATAGTTACAGGGAATGGCCATTTTCAGGCTTTCGTTCCCCGTTCCCGTTCCAACTGCCCGTTCCAAAATCCCATTCTTTGTTTTAGACACGAGTAGTTCTCTGTTCCGCATTCCGATTTTCCGTGTCTGGTAACTATGCCATATGGTTCATAAGCATGCCCACTGGCGCTGTATGGCCCATATGCACCAGAACTTGCTATGGCAAGGCTAGTCTCTCATTAGAAAGTGAGTACCTGGTGGTGCGAGGTTATAGAGAAAGCCTGTCCTTCTAGGTTGTTGAATGCTCGTATTCCCACCTGTTAGTGTAGAGTGCCGTAGATATTGGCCAGCATGGAAAGCTCGGCTTGCAGGTACATGCTTCACTTGCAGTACTTCAGTTCTCGGACGGTTGAATAAGAGCCTGTTTTCGTTTTATTGACAGCCAGTATTTATTTCTCTATCCTGTTTGATAATGCATAATTTAGAGTTTCTCTTTGAGCAGGTGACTGTAGATGCCATGCAGGATGATAGAGGTGGGGTTATTTATGAACCTAGAGCCTTGATTCAAGCATTGAAACAAGCAATCTCCGGTACATTTTCCCATGATTGCCATCACTCCTAAATTAGCCTTGAAACCATACTCACAAATTTTTGTTCGTTTTATTGGATGGAAAATGCTGCTTTTTAAGGCTAGCACTGAGCACTCATGGATTTCATAATGCTGCTGTTTAAGGCTAGCACCGAGTACTGAGCACTGATGGATTTTATAATGCGCAAGCCAAAAAAAACATACATACATTGTTTACTTCAGCTTAGCTGAAAACCATCCTTTAAAAGCATTGTGTTTTTGTATATCTCTGTGGGCAATAAATGAAAATTGTCACACTTGGTAAGGAATCTCTCTCTCTCTCTCTGATCTTTGAGGTCTTGGGAAGAAGACTTTTGATCCTGGAGACAAAGATTTGAAGATCGACTATTTGAACGGGCAGTGGATTTAAACCAAATCTCTGGTCTTTATCCGGTAATTTGCGAAGTCGAGGCTTCAATGTGTGTGTGTGATATTTTGAATATTTGCTTCAAGAACATTGTGAGTAATTGGTGGATGAATTGCAGTTTGGAAGGAAAATGCTAAAGAGTTGGAAAGAGTTTAAGCAAGCCTTCTATGTTCCTCTAGATTTTGACATGAACCTCGAGAGGGAATGGGACTAGATTTCTCAAACTATATTGACAATAATTGGGAAGTCCTCAGAGTCATTGCATTTATGACTTGACAGTTGAGGGGAAGATTTGAAAATTTGAGGCAGATCTCTGACTAATAATTTAGAAAAGTATGAAGCTATATCCTGGTCAACCCCTCAAATGTAGACCAGGAGTTGATTGGACTGCAAAGAAGATTGAGCTTGTCTACTGTTTCAAGTGAAATAAAACTATCCGTAGAACCGGGATCATTCAGAATGAGGACTTTATATATATATATATATATATATATATATAAATATATATATATACCTAGATGAATCCAAGAAGAGCCCAAATTCACCATTGAAGGAAAGTGTAGCTATAGACTCATGCATTTCACTTTGATCAACTAGTTGCTTCAGCTAGAATCGCGCTGGTAGAAGTTTGCCTTTTGCTTTATGTTGAAGATGCATTGCTCATGCCTACGAGGAGTTCTTCACAATTGTAACACATCTAAAATTAAAGTTGATGGCATCATAGTAGGCAAAGTAGCATGACCAAGACCAAACAAAAGTACACAATAACATAACCATCCCCATTGTGTGATAAATGTGGTCCTCTTTTGAGCTTCTAAATCCAAACTCCAGATAACTCACTCTACAAATTGAGAATACTCATATAAAGAATCTCTTTTGTTAACACCTATCTAGCGTCGTTATGTGATTCTAGGGATAACCTTGCACTATAGAATCCATCCCATTCCTAACTACATAAGAAAATGGCGTAGTAGTTTAAGGGTCAAGATTATGATGTAAATTTGATGCAAGTGAGTGGTCAATTCCAATGGTCAGTCACATTTCTACAAAAAGAAATGATAGTGTTTGAGTACAAAAAGTACATAGAGTTGAAAGGTTGAAACTGAAATGAAAAAGGTGGGAAGGGGTGTTGGGGTGAGGGTTGATATAATGGGTTAGTTGATACAAAACTGAAATAGAGATGGATCAACTGAGACACAAATCATCCGATGAGATCCCTCATCAGTCGTCGTTGAATCTCATCAATATCCTCCATGGTCAATAGTCCAGCTGGTCGTCTCGCGTGTCGAGCTAGGATGGTCTGGATCCTTTGTTGCCACCTCCATCGATGGTGTGAGGCTCCCTGAGGTCGTGGGCGCCTGGATCTACCTAGCTCAATGGCTCGATCGATCCGCGTATCTTGATGTGGGTGGGATTTGAGATCTACTATGATGACTACTCCTCTGCTTGTCCCTTAGCTAGTGTAAAGAAATCTGTGGTTTGTCTCTGAGATTAGCTCTCCCGTGAAGTCCTCAACAAGCTCTCTCTATGTCTGCGCAGCTCTAGTCTCTCTATGTTTGCACAGCTCTAGTAGAAACAATCCAATACATCTTTGATCTTCGTATCTCATGACTCTAGAAAATGGTCCAAAATCCTCTTTGAACAGACAGTGGAAGCGGCCTCGTATCTCATAGTATACCGAGCAGTGACATGTGTAGTGTAGTTCTGTCTCTTGCTCTAGGTGACATACATGACATATAGCCTTTGTCGATACCCCTCGAAATTGACCAGTCTCAATTTGAAGTTGATGTGAGGATGTGCGTATCTGTCTAATAGCACATTGTATCCCATGAGATGAATGTGTATCCATGTATGCAAGCGTAGTCACAAAACTGTCCTCCGTGAGTTGGAGAAGATGCTCTCTATAGAAAGCCATCTTTGTATCCAACTCCTGTGCCGACTGTATCCATGTGCTCCTGGTATCTAGCTGAATCCGATGCTGACGTATGAGTATGGTGATCTATGTCTGCGTGAGGGAGAGGGAGGGTGCATCCAAGGAGTACTGGAACAGAGGCAATCTATCCATGCTGAAACCATGCGACTTAAACCACATACCAACATGTTGTCACCCTACAGTGCTAGCTGTCGAGATGACTCCAAGGCTAGCCGAACGTATTTATCTATGGGGAGGTCCCATACATTGTGTATAAAGGATATTGATCTAGTCAATGCCTCGACCATGAGGGATGGCGCGGCTAGCTTGGCTCAGATAATCTTATGCGGCATTGAGGCTTTATCCCGAATCATCTGAGAAATCATAGAGATTAGAGGCCTCTCCATACATCTCCATCCATCCATGCATGTTGCCATATTTACCATGGTGGTCTACTGAGTGTCCCCATATTTGAACTCTGTACAACATAGCTGAAGACACTAGAGTGTCAAAAAGCCAGAGCTTGTTCGCGGTTCCTAAAACTGAATCTGCAAACACATCTTGTCCAATTCTCCCAAGGAGAGAGAGAGAAATGAAATGAAATATTATATATAACGTCTTCGAAAAGGCCAAAGTGACCTATGAGACCAGAAAGTTACAATGTGGTGGATCTGATACAAAGTTAGAGTAACAAGATGACAAAATAAAATACTAGAGAGAGAGAGAGAGAGAGAGAGAGAGAGAGAGAGAGAGAGAGAGAGAGAGAGATGTATGTATTGAAAAGTCTCGCACTAACTTAGGTAAATTGAAATAACTTATATTGGACCAATATCTATATTGCTTTATTGACTCACTTCCCGATGAAGTTACCCCCCGGAATGGTCGATAGGTCATATGATAGATCTGTTTGGGGAGCGCTCCTCCCAATCAGCCACCCTATTGGGTAAGTCTTATGACATAAGTTGTTACAACAAGCGAAGGAACATTTGGAGAAGGGTCTTATTTAGCCTAGCTCTCCCTGTGTTTGCCAATTTTACTCGCTCAGAAGAAAAACGACACATTTTGAATGGCCATCGGTTATTGGTCTTTAATGCTAGTTCTGCAAAATCGGACACTCAAGTGTTCTAAGACACTAAAGTGTCCCATTTTCTTTTTAAGTTTTTGGGTTTAATTTGTAAAGTTAGAAACTAATTCGTGTTGCTTGTAAAAGAGTGAGCTTATGAGCAAAAGAAAGATGAGGATTTCTTTCTATGTCAAAATGTGCCCTATCTAATAGATTGATCACAAAGTTTGAAATTGAAATTTTTACCAAAAATTCAAGCTGTTTTCTCAAAAAAATTATTAGAGGCTTATAACTTCTTGGAAAAGAAAACTATTTCTTAAGTTTGTAAATCCTTGATAACAGATAATTTACTAAAAAAATAAGAAAATAAAGCTTGGAAGCCTACTTTTCATACCTACTAAATATAGTAAGGGGGAAAAAGTATAATCTTCAAATTTCTAATAAAGAGAGAAATTTTATGGTTTATACTGAGTCTGCGTTGCATACATTAATTAATTAATCGACGAGATTCCCTGGCAACATTATCGGCAGAAGGAAAAGTGGTGCCTGTTGCACTTCCCACGGGGTGCACAGGTTGAGTACGTCAGCGTAGCGTCACTGCGAGACATGCCCCAAGATTTCCTGCGCACGGAACATTCCGCGGAGCCAACTCGATTGGGCTGCAGCCATGGTTCGACAGGCTGTGTATTCAGCGTCCTGGTTTTGCAGCGCTCAGAGACAGGCAATCTGCATTCAGCGTGGTGGTCTCACAACGCAGACAAGCACAGACTGCATGCTTCGCGCGATGGCAGACCTCAAGTGCCGCTCTGAAAGGGAACATGAAAACTCTCTCTCTCTCTCTCTCTCTCTCTCAGTCGGGCAATCACATCCATCATTCGCGCTCTACCCGCCAGCTTGCAGCGACATAGTCATCCTCACCTTGGCTCCGTCTGCCACCTGCACGTCCATGCACACTCCAGCTCCTCCTCACCTCGGCTTGGATGCCACTTCTTGTGCGACGGGTCCGAATCGACCCACTCCACTGCGTGCTGCTACGCCATGCTCGATTTCGCAGACAGAGAGAGACAGGGCTTCACATTGAATCGACGCAGGCTTTCTCTCTCTCTCTCTCTCTCTCTCTCTCTCTCTTGGAAAAGATCTTTAAGGTCTCTTCTTCTCTTAAAATTCTCTTCTTCTTCTCTTCTCCCTCCACGTGCCACGGATCTCAATTGTCAAAAGCCTTGACTAATGTGTCACGTGGACGTCTGCTCCCTTTTACATCCCTTCAAACAAAAGTATCTTCCTAGATTCCTACATAAAGAAATGCAAAAAAGAATAGGAAGACATACTTGGGCTTCAAAGCTTCTATCAAAGGATTGATGCAATTTTAATGCAAAGCTATGATCCAAACTGAATGTATAGGTTAATATGAGAAATGTATTATATTTTTGGCATCCAATCTTACATAAATATCATATATTAAGTTGCTTTTCAAGATTTTGTCCTGCATAATCTATCAAGAATATAAACTTGTCATCGAAAAACCATGTAAATCAGATTATAGATGCTTTATTGAAAGTTACAAAATGTTGTAAACTTATGTTAATTTTTGTAGGTTATATCTATCATGTGAATATGAAGATTTTAGTGAGTAGTTTTGAGATACATGAATATAATCTACTTATAGCTTACATAAGCAACTACAATTTTTTTGTTATTTTATTACTTGGATAGTGTTCATGTTTATATAACATAAAACAAGGTCCAACGTCAGGGTTAGTGTCCTTACATATGGCTGGTGGAGCAGTATCATGCATGTCGTTCTAGAATTACAATAATTGTGTAACTCAAAGTCTACTACAGAGTCAGATATGTTGCAGCAGCCATCCCAGAGGCATGCAAGAATCAAATTGGCTTAATCGACTAGTAACAGATTGGGAATCAAAAGAAGAAGATCTGTGTTATAATGCTGTATGTCAAGTGCTGTACAATTGGCTCGCAATCGCAGTTTATCACTCAAAGACAAAGCATGTGGATGTGAAGTATCATTTCATAAGGGAAATGCTCGAGGATAAGCAACTTGAGCTTGTCAAAGTTCACACCACAGAAAATCCTGTTGATCTACTTACAAAAGGACTTCCCTCAGAGAGCTTTGCGCATTTTCGCAAGCAGTTAGGTGTAGGGTAGTACATCACTTCTCTACATCTCTTGTATATTAGCTTGTATAGTAGCTTCTCTCACACTTAAAGTACCACATTGGACTTTAAGTGGGAGGTTGTTGGGGTATAAAGCCCAATGTGGTCGCCCAGGTAAGTGGGCGGGCCGCCAGGTATGTACACATATTCTTTTGTAAAAACCTAATAAGAACTCACTATGCTCTACACATTACAGTAGAGTGAGTTCACCATATCGTCGTGCTCTTCTTCTCGCACTCTCTCTCGCGTCGCACTTCCGCTCGTACTCCTTCAATCGGTGTAGCAATTCACTGAATATTTTCATCATACAACGTTGGAACGTTGCTGGAGCATTGCAAAGACCAAATGGCATGACCAGATACATGAATGCACCCCATTTAGTAATATAAGTGGTTTTACTCCGATCTTCAGGAGCAATTTTTAGATGATTATAACCATTATAGCCATCCATGAAGCTATACATATCATGGCCTGCGATCTCATCAAATAGCATGTATGTAAATGGTAATGGAAAAGGATCCTTGATTGTTTGAGCATTCAGCTTTCGATAATCCACACAAACCCTGAGCTTTCCATTTTTCTTGGGCACAACCACAATTGGAAATAACCAGTCATTCACTACTGGCTACCTCAATGATGAATCCAAACTTCAGAAGGTTGTTGATTTCTTCTTTGACCTTCTTGGCATAATTTGGATTCATTCTGTACCGTTGTAGATGCACTGGTCTGGCATTTGGCTTCAGAGGTATTCTATGTTGACAGACCTTTGGATCTACACCTTTTAGATCGGTATGTTCCCATGCAAACACATCTTTGTATGTTTGGAACATGTGTCGAGGTTTTCGTTTCATTTTTGGGTTCAAATGCTTGTTTACCTTGATCAGTCGAGGATTTTCCTCAGAACCCAGATTCCACTCTTCAATTTCTTGATCATTTGGAAGCAACGAGTTAGGCCCACCTCCCTTCCTTTTGGTTGACTCCTCATCATAATTCCAGGATGGTCCTTGTAGTTCTGAATTGTCATTCTAGATTTTAGAAACTTCTTCAGAATGCATCTCTTCAGTGGCTGCCTGTGTACTAGATCCTGACAAGTCTTCTTTGAAGTCAACTAGGTTCCCTGGCCATCCACTTAGCTGAACATGTCTTTCTCTAGGATTCAGTTCAGTGAACTGATCTGGAAATTGCTTCCTTTGCTTTTCAGCATGGTGCTTGTTAGATAATACCACATTCAGATCTATCTCTGCCAATGAAAAAATATTCATTGCTGCCAACATTTTCTCAATTTTCTTTACCCCATATTTTTGACAAAGCTCCTCTGGTCGCAATGCCTTTCTCTAGTTTCTAGTGTTGTTTGTTTTGACTTGAATTCTTCTACTAGAACCCTATATTGTCAAAGTTTGATTGGCGTAGTCATGAATAGCGTGTGCCGTTTTTGCAGCCATGGGCGTCCCAATAACATCCCATATGCGCCTTGCACATCCAAAACTAAGAAACTGGTCTGGAATTTTTCTTTGCCTACCCTTATCTGCATATTTTTGATCATCCCTGTTGCTTGTACAACTTTGTGATCGGCCATCCGAATCTTGAATTGTGCTGGCTTCAAGTTTGTGATTCCCATCCTTTACTGAAGGTGTGCCCCCACGATGTTGACACCTGCCCCTCCATCCAATATGACACCGGAGAGTGGTTCCCATTGTTTTTTGACTTTATAGTCTACCTGGATCACTAACACTTCATCATCCTTGATGGCTGCAAGGTCAACTACTGTAGCGTCGGCTTCAGTTTTCCTTCGTTGTTTGATGAATTTTGCTGCTTCAGGCAAAGTTTTTCTAATGTCTTCTAATTCAACTGTCAGTTTCTGAATTCTCTCACAAATCTTTACATGTATTTCTTCTCTCTCTTGATCAAAGTTATCCTTATAACTTGAAGAAACTGAACCATCTGTAGAGTGCCAATCCTTTGTTCTGATGTCATCTTTCCCTTCTGCACTATTTACTATTCCAATTAGATCTGATTTGACATTTTCTAGATCCTCCGCCAGTCCATGAATTGCAGCCAACATGGTCTCAGAAAGTCCAGATCCTAACTCATCTGACTGTCCTTTCTCAAAAAATTGGGCTGGTATCCTCTGAATGACTTGAGCCTCAAAACTTTTTGGCTGCTCTGGTAGTTTCTTGGCTAAATCTACAGTGATCTTTGCCGCCAGTTCTTTCTGCTCCTGCCATTCATCGACTACCTTCTCTTTGACCTTTGCCTTCCATACCTCTCTCTGCTGAGTCCATTTGCTAGTTTTAGCACTGACTGGTTTTGCCTGCTTCTCTTGGATTTCCTCAATGACTGCCCCTTTACTGTGTGTAACTGCTCTCATTGGAACTAGCTCTGGGACTTTTGCCTCAGTAGCCACAGTAGTGGGCGTCTCTGGACACTGAGTTACAAAGTGCCCATACTTACCACAAGTATAACAATTCAGGCTTCGGTTTTGAAAATTACCACGACTCCGACCTCAGCCAATATCTCCCTCGTATTTATCGCGCCCAGTACCAGTACTTATTAACTATGCAGAAGGTTTACAAGATTTCTCTTCTTGGGGTACACTGGTTATTTCTACTCTGGCTCGTACAACATTAGTAAATGCTACTACTGACAGATCCTTCACTTCTTGAAGTGATGAATGGGAATGCCACAATTATTCCATAAATGACCATATGCTTTGCAATAGGTACATTGTGGACATTCATTGGAAACATGATCTTTACTTTTGCACCTTCACAGGTTTCCATTCTTCTAACTGGGTCTGATCTGGCTCATTTCAGCAATCTGCCGGGCCATTTCATCAATCTTTCTGGACCAAGACCCCTTCTTGACCTCCTTGCTTTTCTCATCTGAGCCCCTGTCAGAGCTGCTGGAAGTTGCACTAGAATCAAAATTCTCAGAAGAAGAGTTGCTACTACTAGACCTCCTCTTCTTGTGGCTTCTCTCCTTTTTAGCTTGTTGTTCGAGTTTCAAAGCTCTCTCCACCAAATCATTGAATTTCTTTGCTGGTGTAGGTACCTCTTGTTCCCTGAGCTTCTTACTACGAAACCCATTTAGAAACCATGCGTGTAGCCTCTTTTTCGATGGTGGCTCCTGCAATTGCCTGGTTAACTCCTTGATCTTTTCTACATAACTCCTCATTGACAACTTCCCTTGTCTAATCTTATCTAGCTCGCAGAGGATGTCCTCATCACCCCTATTATCTGAATACTCCAATCTAAAAGCTTTAAGTAATTTGTTGTATGTTCTGAATTGGTAGGCTGGGTAATGGTAGTACCATTTCCTTGCTGTATCTTTGAATGTCTGAGGAAAATATTCCCCCTAGTCATCTTCATCAATATTCTTCAACTTAGCATACTGTTCAAAAGCTTGAATATGAACATCTGGGTCATCTTTCTTTCCTCCTTTGAACACTAGAGAAGAAATTTTTAATGAAGGAGTATAATCATGCCGGACAACATCATCCCTGTTTTTTCGCCCTTGGAAGTCTGACGTCGACGAGAAGACTTTTTGTAATGATCTGTATCAGCTTCCTAATCAACTTCTTCATTAGTCTCAGTCGCTGTCTCTTCTCTCGATTTTCTACTAGAACTGTGATGACTGCCCTTACTGCCTTTGGCCCCTTTTGACTTATATGTTGTTAGTAGCAAGCTAACACGGATACCATTTTTCGGAGTTCTCTTTGTAAAACACTTATTAATTTGATAAATCGGGAATATTGTAACTCCTATTTTTTTTGATAAAATCTGTAATTAAAGAGCCGGAGCTACAAGCTTCCAAATTGTATCAACCTCTCATTTTCCAGCTTTGGTAGAACTCTAGATTGTTAGTTTTGACCACCCAAAAACCTTGGCTAAGGTATAAAAGCCAAATTTTTGTAAGTTTTGGATAAGAAATACACAGTGTGAGCTAACGCCGCTCACTCATCTCCTTCTCGCGTTTCCAACTCCCTCCCCGGTTGTCACATTGCAATCGTGTTTGTTGCATTGCAACCGCAGGTAAAAGCTCTACGCATTGACATAGCAGTTCACAGTATTTTGTAGCTTTTGGCATCGTTGACCCGCAGCCTAATTTCATCATATCTAGGAATTTACACTTTCAAATAAAAAACTAAGCATAGGTGGGGTATTGGGGCATCATTGCTAAACATTTAGATGCATTCTGGGCCGAAAATGACTAGGTCAAAAATCCACTACTGTTAATAATCGCAATTTTGAAACTTGACCTAAAGTGGGGTTTGAGACCATAAGCATGTGCGCTTAGGTCTTATAAACATGTCCTAGAAGTTTCATTACGTTTGAATGTCATTTGATGCTATAACGGATGTGATTTGTTTGCCGATGAGCAATTGGCTTTTGTTGATTTCAGTCACTTGAGTGTAGCTTGAGTTAGATGCGAGTTGTTAGTTGTTTTTTGAGAGATTGACAAACTCTTGTAGCCTCTATGCACTAGTTGAGTCAGCTTTATCCCATGGATTGACAATTTAATCGTGGTTCTCACTAATACTGCAATAAGATAGGATAGTGAGGTTAGACATGCGTCCCCCATTTGGCGCCGCTGCCAGGGATCGAAGAGACTTAAACTAGAAAAAAACACTAGCGTCTTGTGAAGTTATCCTTTAACTTACTCTAGGTTCGCCTAGAGTTCAAAACGTTCTTTTAGAAACCGCATAGCTTAAGATTGTCGTCTTTTGTTGTGTAGAGGTAGCTTGGAAGTAATCGTACTTCCTGAGTCCCTTTAGGATTGTAGGATGGTAGAGATAGATAAGGATTTTGATAATGATTGGTAGACAAGACAAGTCTTAAGATCAATGCTCAGAAAAACATAAAAGACAAGAAAACGAGTGTTTGTAAACACTTTCTACAACCCCATTGCATGAGAATCTAAGAGTAGGGTAAGTAGGATCCGAGGTAGATTTCAGAACATTGCTCTCTTTGAAAGAATCAAGTGTGAATTTTTATTGGAAGTTGCATAATTTCAGGTCTACGGCTAGAAATAGGTCAAAAAGACTCAAAACCACTCAATCCGACTGGAGAGTAAGCTTAAAAGTTGTCTGAACCAGTTCGTAAGCTCAAAGAGACTTCGAGGTAAAAACTTCAAAGAATTGGACAAAACTCAAATTATTTACTTTTTCTTGACATTGTAGGCCAAATTAAGTATTTACTTCATTCATAGGCTTAAAATAGCTCATGTAAAGACTGTCTTTGAAAAAATTGCAAAAAAGTGTTCATTTCAAGCCTGAAGTTAATAATCGCGATTATTAAATTTCTGCTATAAATTCACCAAGGTTCATACCATTGACTCATTGCGTGTACAAACAACTTTTGTAAAGGCCCAAGAGATTTGGATCACCAAACTGGCAAAAAACTGGGTAAAAACTAAAGTTTGTTCTGATTTTTTGAATCTTGAGTGTAACTTTGGAAAACATTTGTCCAAACTTGTTGAAAATTGATTCATAGGCTTATATTGATGTGATAAACATGTGTACATGCTCAGTTGACCAAAAAGATGCAAAAACTTGTCAATTGTAAATAATCGCGATTATTTACATCTGCCCCATTTTTCAACTTTTTTGACCAAGTTAACATACCACTAGTTTTACCATGTTGTAATAAGCCCACAAACCAAATTTTGTAAGATTTGGATCACTAGATTGAAAATTGTAACCAAATTTGCAAAGTTAGTCTGCAGACGGATAATTGGTGACCATTTAATAAAAAATTGTCCAAACTTGATGAAACTTGGCTAGTGACCTTAACTTGACGTGCTTAACAGATCCGTGTCAAAGTTGGGGCAAAAAGTTGCAAAAATATAGCTGGAGTAAATAATCGTGATTATTTACATCTGCTTCAAAACTTAATAATTTTGCACATTTGAGTATACCATAAGGTCAAGCATATCAAGTAGACCTCACAGAGTCAATTTTGGTGAAATTTGGATCCCAAAAGTGAGACCTAAGCCAAATTCTCGAAATCAGAGTCCGCGAACACAAAACAATTGATAAACTTGATCATATTTTGTCCAAACTTGTTGAAACTTGTCCAGGGACTTTAAGAAGTTTTATACTTGCAAAACCAATCCAAAAAGTGCCAAAAATTGACAAAAGTAAATAATCGTGATTATTTACTAATGCTATCCAGAGATATCAATTTTGACTTTTGAACTTATACAATGTGAGACCAACATAACATAAAGCCATCGGGAAAATTTGGATTCAATTGGATCAAAATTGGTGCATGTTCACTCAGTTTCCAGGTTGCAGATTAAACCTTTGATTTTTGTTAAAGTTGACTCTGAAAGTCAAATTTTGAATCCCATAGCTCGATTTGGAGTGATACACATAGACCAATCACGAGAGTCAGCAAAAACTCTATTGTCTTTATAGAAGAATAGCTAACTTGATCAAATTTGCACAGGAATCAAATTGCAAATGAGGAATCAGTGGCTTGACAGAAAGTTGCAATCGAATCAAGTGGAAATTGACGACAAGTCAATCCAAAGGTGAGTACTCTATCCAGGGCTTCATAAGTCTATATGAACCTTAGATCTGGTCGTGTACTAGGAAATCAGGACATACTTGGAGAAACATCCAGTAGAGTATCCACCGAAGAAAGCGTGAATCAAGGCAATTCCTTGCACACAATTCGTGAAGAAGTCTTAGACACTTTTTCAGACTCAACATTTGAACTGTCTTCTTACTCGACTCACTCAAAAACCGGAATGACAATGCGCTATAAGCATATACTCTCTTTTTACAAGACTCGAAATAGGACCAACTGCCAGGTTTCGAAACCTGGTTTGAAGGACTCAAAACAGGACCAACTGCCAGGAGATCGGGAGTTGAACCAAATAGATGCGTCAGATCAGCTAACTTTCAGAAATGGGTCAGAAAATACAATGGATCAGGGGATCCATACGACCACTTAGCAAGCTTTAAGCAAGTGCTAAGAGCAGAACGTATATTCGATTTCCATACTCAATTCGAGGTGCTTGGAATGACATTAGAAGGAAAAGCATTGACATGGTTCCAAAATATTCCACCAAGGTCAATCATGGACTTGAACACATTAGCTCAAGGATTTGTAGCTGCTTGTTCCAAAACAAGGATCAAACATAATACAGTAGCTCAAATCTACAACTTTAAATAGAAACATGGTGAGTCTGTTAGGGATTGTGCGACTCGAATGAAACAATACATTGCTAGATGCCCAGAGCTAGAGATACCTGCAGAAGAACGACTAGTGTCATTGTTTCTAGAGGGACTGCTAAACAAAGAACTCCATGCTATACTCTATAGCAAGAAGCATATAACCCTAGAAGCGTGTGTGTCAGATGCTATTGACTTAGGAGACAATGCAAAATTTTCAACGAATAAGATGTCCCTAAGGATAACCAAAGTGAGAAAACAACATCTACTAAACCAGCACAAGTGGGAACGCCTGCTGCAACACCACTCTCAGCTATAGAAGATATGCTTAAAAGAATGAACGACATAATGAACAACATGCAAACAGCACCCATGAGGGGACCAGGACAGGGGATGCCTCAACATGGACAACCAATCAGGCCACAAAAATGGTGTGCAATCGAGGGTAAATGGACCAACCATGAGACCCACGAGTGCTACTTCAGACCAAAGTATGATGGGAATGCTCATTATGTGCCCATGAGGCCACAAGGACAACCCATGTACAGATATCAGTCCAATATGGCCCAAGATCAAAGACTACCAATGGGTATGGAAAGACCTCAACCTGTGTTGGGACAACAACCTCTGTACCCAGGACATAATGCAGTGCCTGTAAAGTACATGCACTCTGAAGGAGTCATAGATGAACAAGCATTAGTGCCTGTGACACCCTATGCAGAGCCTAGTCCATCTACAGTAATGGTAGAAGGAGATTGGTATAAATCATATCCACCACCAATGGAAGAAACCGTGACATATGCTCCAACAGAGCTCTCACCAATGTATTATGTAGCTAATCAAGATGTCAGACCTCCCTTGGTAAGACCCATGATGAAGCCAAGAACAAGAAACTGTCATAATTGTGGTGCTGATGATCACTGGAAAAATGAATGTCCAGAGCCTAACAAAAACCTCAAACCAGTTGAAGCCTATTGCATACAATGTTGCAAAAAGGGAGGACACCTTCCGAAAGATTGTCCTAAAAATCCTTTGAACAAAGGTAAAATGGTAGTAAACGTAGTCCAAGTGATGCCTAGTATCTCATCAGAGAGTGAACCAATTGTTCCAATCAAGGTAATCACTAGAGCCCAGGAAAAGAAAAAGAAACACAACTCCTCTGAAGATTCAAAAAATATGAAAGTTTCTTCTCAAAGAATCAAAAGGATCAAAAGCAAAAGATATGAGATGAGAAAACAAAAACAACGGGTTGAAATTGAGGAGAAAGCAAACAAGCTATTCTAGGAAAAACTGAAGAAACTGGAAGCAAATTCAAGGAAACAACCGTGAAATCTGGAGGATCCATTCTGGTTGATAAATTTTTTGAGCCTATTAACGTAGCCTTGTAAGCCTACCAAGCAGGACTTAAAGCAGGCCAAAACATGGAAAACAAATGGAAAAACTATCCTTCTCTAGACATGGAAGCAGCTAAGCTGGAAGCTTACCAAAATTTGGTAAGAATCACGCAAGAAATGCTGGAAAAACAAAAACCCAAGCTTGAAAGTATTGAAAAACTTGACGAGATTGTGGTAAGAGACACTAAAGAAAAATCCGATGTGGTGGCAGGACCCCACTTTGAAACAAAAGAACCAGAGCTTATAGTGCCTAACAACAAATATGCCTTAGACGGAATTCCATTCATAGAGGAAGACTAACTCTAAAGTCAGCTCCTCTAGAGGAAGTCTGGTTGGATAACCTACCTTTTGATGTAAACATGGATGTACAATCCTTGTATGGGGATTGCGGATCTAAAGCTTCAGGAATGTCGAAACCATTGACCTTGAAAACATTACCTTCTTACTTGGGAGATAACGAAGATGAATCCATAGTGTGTAAGACCACTCAAGTAAAAAGAGCTAAATAAACCCTAGAAGTAGACAACATTCATTCAATCATGTCTACACCCATCCAATGCACTCTTACCTTGGGAGAACTGTTAAAACTCAGACCATACTTATAGAATGATCTACAAAAAATCCTAGAGAAGGTGGGGATAACGGGGTTAATCTTAAAAAATTTATAAAAATTGAAAAACGAAATGAACAACAAAGAGATTCGATCTGTTCCCATGAACAAATTTGGATAATATTACGAAGGGGAAGAAGGAAACACCACCCTCCCAGTGAAATATAATGACATTGAAACCATGGTGATACTGGATAGTGGAGCAGACATAGCCATAGCCACTAAAGTAGTATGGGAATCCTGGGGACAACCAACCATTAGAAAAACTCGAATGAAATTGCAATTGGTTGACGAACATATTGAGAGACCATTATGGTTGCTTGAAAAAGTGATATTCAATTCCTGTGGAATTGAATATCAACACACTTCTGCCGCCATAGTAGACTTTGGAAAAAAACTCAACTATGAAATCACATTGGGAAGACCTTTCATGCGACAGGTACAACTTATACAAGATTGGGGAAACAATTATCTGTACTTGAAGCAAGTGGGATCTATAACGAGAGTAAATCTAAAAGATCACACTTATAGAGATGTCTTGAAAACACCCATACAAGAGTTTGATTCAGTCTCTTCAGCTGAAACTAAACTTCCATCCTGGTTAAACAAAGACACTCCTATTTGGATGTGTGGAGCTTCAGAAAATGGAAGCTTAAGACGAGAAGAAGTATCCTAGAAAGGGACTGCACAGACGAAGCCTATGTACCTGAACCCTTTCCAGAGCATTTGTTTGAGCCATTTGAATGAACTCAAATTTTAGCGACAATGGATGTATGTGTGAATACGTATATGCCTACTCAATTTTGCAATGAGGATGGCTACGACATAATTCCCATCCAAATGATTTCAATCCTCAACATTGATAACGAAGATGAGGAACCCAAGGGATTAATGAAATCTCAACAAGTCTTTTCAGACCTCTATTACAATGCAACTGATGAGTTAGATGAACACTCAGCTACTTCAGAAGATTCGGGGTTAGAAAAAAAGCATATGAGAGCTAAGCTACTCTTAAATGGAGGGGAGGAAAAGTTTTTTGATTTTCTAAACCAAAAATCGAGAAGAAAAAAATGGTATAGACAAAAAAGAGACACCAGAAATATGAAAACATGACCTATGCCATCAGTCTCCAGTAGAACACAATTCTTGATGCAGATAGATGCAAATGATTGTGTCAAGGACAAAATCATAGGCAGATATCCTTCAAAAAAATTTTCGAAAATGTCTCAAACATCGAGAAAAACAAGGAAGGCTACTCAAAAGCAAATCCACAGGATAAGAAACCACTCATGACCCGAGTTGAACGAAAAAAGAAATATCAAAAGTTGACAAAAGCTCTAAAGGAGATATACACTACCAAAATGGAAACCATGGAAGAGGATGGTAAGGATGTAATGAGCTCTCCATCTCATTACAAAAAGTATACTCTCCAAAATAAAAAAATCATAGTCGAACAACCTGTTAGGGAACTACGAAAACAGGGTGAGTCTTATGAAGGGCCTGAAAACGCTAAAAAGATAGACTTGGATGAACTGGGAGAAGAGCCTATACCTGCTTACATTGCGAATGACGTAACAGAAGAAGAAGAAGAGCTCTTGTTGAGCTTGTTAAAGGAATACCGAGATATCTTCGCTTAGTTTTACAAGGATCTCAAGTGTGTTGATCCAGAAATCTGTCAATATACCGTACCCATGAGAGATGATGCGAAACCAAGTAGACAAAGGCCATACACGTATAATGAAACATTTGCCAGGAAGATAAAAGAAGAGATTGAAAAACTAAAAGAAGCCAAATTCATTTACGAAATTGAACACACAGATTGGGTGTCTCCAATTGTGGTAGTACCCAAGAAGAATGGAAAATTACGAGTGTGTTTTAATCTAAAAAAGGTGAATGCAGCTACTATTAGAGACAACTTTCCTCTTCCAATCCCTGAGAATATTTTGGAACGAGTTGCAGGAAAAGAAGCTTACAGTTTCTTAGGCGGCTTTTTTGGATACAATCAACTTTTGGTTGACCCAAAAGATCAGCTTAAAGCTGCTTTTGCAACAGAATGGGGTATATTTGCCTATCGGGTTATGCTGTTTGGGTTAACTAATGCTCCAGCCACATTTCAAAGGTTGATGAGCCCTGCTTTCAAAGAATATCTTAGGAAATTCTTAGAAGTATATATGGATGATCTATGCGTACATTCATCAATCTGGGCTGATCATTTTGAACACCTCAAAAAGGTATTTGAAAAATGTAGACTTTATAGGATTTGCTTAAATCCTGAAAAGTGCACATTCATGGGTAGACAAGGAAAAATTCTTGGACATATAGTGTCTAAAAATGGCATAGCTACTGATATTGAGAAGATTCATGTCATTGTTGATTTGCCTAGACCAACAATAGTCAAGGGGATACAAGCTTTCATGGTGCATTGTGGATATTACCGACGGTTCATCTACCGCTATAATTGCAAAACCCATGTATAGCTTGACTAGACACTTTGAATGGACCGAGGCATGTGAAGAATCCATGAAGCTTAATCAAGCTCTCACCTCAGCTCAAATATTGAAAGCACTAGATTGGAATAAGGTATTCCATGCTATCGGTTGTATACTAGCTCAACCAGGAGACGGGAACATTGACTTTCCTATTTCTTATGCTAGACGACAATTGAACATGGCGGAAAGAATTACACCACCACCAAAAGGGAAGGATTAGGAATGATCTATGCCATTAGAAAGTATAAACATTACCTATTAGCCAACAAGTTTGTGTTCTCTGTGGACCACCAAGCTTTGTTGTATTTGGTCAACAAGCCATGCAACATAGGAAGAATAGTGAGATAGTTCATAATTCTTTTGGAAATTGATTTCACTGTGGTTGTAAAAAAGAACACTACACACCATCGAGTAGATCATTTGTCAAGAATTGTTTCAGGAGAATCACCTAAAGGGGTAGACAATGATTTACCAGATGCCTATTTGTTCTCTGTGGAGATGATACCTAGACGGTTGGAAAACATTGTGTCATTGATGACAATAGCTCAAGTGGATTCACAAATACCACTTCCTATTATGATCAGATTAATCGAGCAAGTGGCTATGTATCAATTACTAGCTGGTAGGCTATACAAAAGAAATCGAGACAGGATATTGCTCTTATGCATTAATTTTGAAGAAAAAGAACAATACCTAAGTCAAGCACATGTTACAATAGTAGGACTTCACTTTGCGGAAGACCAAACTATGCAACGAATCTTGAGACTTGGAGTATTTTGGCCAACTATGACGAGCGATCTTCGATCTTTTGTAAAGGATTTCCCTCAATGTAAAAAACAAACACCCATACCTCATGTAACATTGTTTCAAATGTCACTTGTTCCTAAGCGGAGTAACTATCTAGTTACTTACCTATCAAGCCGAACATTTCCTGAGGATATGAGTAAACGCCGTCAAAGAGAAATTGAAACTGAAGCAAGAGACTATGCTCTTGTTGGAAACAAATTGTATCGGAGAGGTAAAGATCAAAATTTGCGTCTTTGTGCAAATGAAAATTAGTATATTCCGATTATAGAACAAGCATATGCTGGATTAGCTAGAGGTCACTTTTCTAGTGAGACCACCGCAAGAGCAATCTTGATGGCAGGCATATGGTAGCCAACACTTTTTGCAGATGCCAAGGATTATGTTCGAATGTGTGATGCTTGTCAACGAGAAAAAATGCCAACACGTGTAGATAGCATGCACTTAAGACCAATGATGGGGGCTAGAGCTTTCGCAAAATGGGGTATAGATTTTGTTGAGCCAATACAGCCACCTGCAACTTATAGAACCCAAGCTCAATATATCATTGTAGTTATGGACTATTTGACCAAGTGGGCCGAGGCTAAAGCAACAACTGAAAAGAATGATTCCATAACCTGTGTTGCATTCTTATATGAGTATGTATTCACAAGATATGAATTGCCAATAGAAATTTTCAGTGATCGGGGAACTCATTTCCTCAATGAGGTAATCGAGTATTTGCTTAATGAGTTTATGGTCATCCATAACAACTCAGCTCCCCATCACCCACAAGCAAACGCACAAGCTGAGCATACAAACAAACTTCTTAGCTCGGTGCTAACTAAAGTGGTTAGTTCAGGAAGGAAAGACTGGGAAATGAATCTCCATGCTGCTGGGCTTATCGATTTTCATTCAAAAAAGATTTAAATGCTACACCCTTTAACCTTGTTTATGGTCTTGATGCCATACTGCCAATAGAATTTCTATTGCCGACATTAAGGGTAGCACAGAATCTTGTGGACTGGACATGAATTTTCAAAAAGGCTTGAAGATTTGGAAAAGCTAGATGAGCAAAGGCTAACTGCTGTAGCTCACATTTATGCACAAAGGCGAAAACAAAAACAGTTTTTTGATTCCCACTTAATCACAAAAATCTTCAAGAAAGGGGACTTAGTTTTAGTCTATTTCCTTAAGCAACACATTCCCAAGCTTAAGAAAAAGGGAAATGGACTGTTTATCATTGAAGATGTATCTCCAAGTGGAGCAGTAAAATTGTCCACCCTAGATGGTGAACTAATGGCTAATTGGATTAGTGGATGTCGTTTAAACAAATACAATTTGCCGCTAACCAATGAATTGCTAGAAAGAATGCATGTAGCCAAGCAACGGAAGATTAAACGACAGCACGTTATTGATGAAGCCCAAGAGGAAGCTCCGCTTTGGGTACTCAAAAGAAAAGCTTCTCTCAAGAACCAACAGATATCGATTCCCATCAACACTCTGGAAATAGATGATCGACAATGGGAATTACCAAAAGATGCAGTTCCAACAGATGATGACTGGTTAGATGGAATGGACCTGCGCATCAAAGTACAACTTATCAATCATAGCACCAATGCTTTGGTCGACACAGGAGCTAGAGTAAATGCAATCAGTTATTCCACATACAAGAAGGCAACAAGTCAAGCATTGACAGTAGGAATAGCAACAATCAAAGGATGCAACAAGAACCCAACCCCAACATTGGGAGTAGTCAACTTGAACGTGATAGTACATGATGTTCATGTCCTCATCATTTTGTATGCTTACTAGATGAACACATGAATGAGACAATGATTCTTGGAATTCCCTGGATGCGGACATACAAAGCAGTACCAGATTGGGATACAAATCAGCTAAAGCTATCACCTAAAGGCGGGCAACTCATTGTTCCAATTGCACCAAGCAAGGAAGAATGGAAAAGAAGCAATCAGTAGACCAAACCACGAAATAGTCAATCTTCTCCATCCCCTCAACAAGAATGTGCTACAAGCAGCATGCAAGGAGTCAGGAAAATTTGGGTACCAAAAGCACAGCTTATGGATAAGCCGATTCAGGTTTGGGTGCCTAAAACTTCACCGCCAACAAAACAAAAGAAGGTTCCAAGAGTTAAAACACAGAGACGAGCATCTCCAAGCAAGGAACCTAGCATGAAATTGGTTTGGAAGAAAAAGGAGCACGTATCTTCTCCACCAACCGTAACACCAATCAAGCAATGGCGAGTTAAGTCTCAAAAGACTCCACCACACCATACAACACCAAGCAGACCAAGCTACCAATGGTGAGAAAAAGCTCGACAACAGTTAAGAGTGCTACCAATAGCTCAAGCAATCACTGTGCTGAAGCATCCTGATGGTACAATCAAATAGAGAGCACACATGCTACAGATGGGAGTGCAGAGAGCCTTGCAAAATACTACAAATAGCACATAGCAAGAGATAAATGAATAAATCTACATACCTGCCGACTTGCACAAATCCAAAATCAAGCACAACATGAATAGAGAGAGAGAGAGCGAGATAGAGCGGAGGAGAACGTGCAGGCACACCTCCTAGAGCGAAGTGCTATGACAGCACGACGAGAGAGAAGAGGGGAGAAGAGAGAAGAAAGACACAAGCACTGGTTGAAATCTCCTCCCGTGCAAGAGTGACCATTTCCCTCTTGCACGTATTTAATTTATAGATTTCTTGAATGGTCAAATTGAGTACAAACTGGCCGGTCGCTCATAACTGGTCAAAGCTCATCAAGAGCACTTGAATAAAAAAATGTACAATATATATATTGCCATTTGCATAGGCCTAGCTCGGTCTAGTCTTTTCCACTTGTCACATCTGCAATAAATAATAAAATATTAATTCCATAACATACCTCTCCATTGGAAAGCAATTGTCCTCAGTTGCGAAGGTAAAAATCTGCAAACAATACTTGTCAAAAACAATGATTAGAAATCTGTATCAAATAGTAAAAGAAAAATCCATAAAATTAGAAAACATTGCTTATGTCTACCGTTGTGAGCGGGATGGAAACACACTCAACGCCTCTATAATCACCCGACACACACTCTTGGGATGATACACACACACACACACACTATGGGGCATCACTCGGCTTACACCACCCACCTGGCTGAGATAGGGAACACACCGATGGAGTGAGAGGAGAGAGATTACCCATTTGCCCACTCCACAGAGACACACACACACACACACACACACACACACACAAAATACTCAGCTCAAAAGAGGAGAATTTTTGATGTTCAGATACAATTGATGAGCTTAGGCCAACACCAATGGGGAAAATAGCTCACACAATATGGGTAGAATATGCCAGATACAATCACAAATTGGAGCAGAAGCTCGCTCATAGGAGAAACTTACACAGCCAAAATAGTAGAAAAATAATGAGGAATTTGGCAAAATGGATAGCACCATTGCATTTGGAACGTCCCAAAATCCCAGTCTACAATGTCAAAGTGCTCAAATCCGACCTCGGATGAGCAGTTTATGGCCAAAATAAGCTCCGAAAACAGCAAAAACATAGTTGCGGCTGTTCCTCCTCTTCTCTCCACCTTTTTTCTGATGTTCTCTCAGGTTTTTCAGTTCCCACACTTAGCTTTATTACTTGGGCACCTTTGGTCTTTTAGTTGACCTCAAACGGATCCCGAACAGTGGCCTCGTAGTGCATAGTTGTCACCCTGTTGCATTCATCCGCACACCTGGCACTCAATTTTTTCCAATAATGCATCCTGCCACCATGTGAAGTGGCCCCCAAATATATTCCTCATGATGACCTTTTTGCATAATTATCACAAGAAAACACCCACGTTGTGTCCGTACTTATCCACGTGCAAATATTGACCTCAGTCGACTTCCTGACACCACTAGATGCCATTTGACGCACCTACTTACCTCATTGCGTCGGCCCGTGGATAGCTTCCTCAAGAAGTTTTACGTGGTACCAACTCCCCATTATTATAGAAAAAACACAGTGGTACTGGTGATAGTGAAAATCGATGCACTATGTACATGCTGTCCTACTTGTACACATGTGGGCCCCACGTAGCCACCTGGCTCTGGAAAATGGGCAATCCTTTATTTGATGCACCATGTATGTGTATGTACATATGTGCAATAACCTCTTCCAAAAAACTCCTAACATAATTTGCCCATCCCCTAGCCTGCTAGATCATTCATGATCAGCAGCAGCAAAAAGAGATATGAGACTGACCACGTCACAAGTCTCCTCATCCCTCACCAACATTACTTGCTCCATAGACAGCTCATCTTACTCCACCATCATCAATCTAGCATGATACAATTTAAGATGCAATCCATTTACCCTTGAATTATGTAGAATCCAATCCAGGTTAGCCAACTGATATGTACCATTTGGAAAACACTCCACTACCTTGAAAGGGCCTTCCCACTTAATTTTAAACTTCTTTTGGAAGGTGTTGTCCAGCTTACTGTTGTACCACAAAACCAAGTCATGCTTCTTGATACCCTTACTTTTGACCTTTTCATTTATCTTTGCCAAAGCTTTATCCTGCATCTACCCATAATGTTCCAATGCACTCATCCTATCCAGCTGTACCTCTTGTAACTGTAAGAGCCTCTCTTTGAATGCATCACTAGGCGGCCCAAGCAACTTCTCTAACATCTTGACAACAGGAAACTCTACTTCCACAGGCAATAGTGCTTCCTTTCCATATACCAAATGAAATGGAGTAAACCCTGTACTTGTCTTCACGGAAGTACGGTAAGCCCATAATGCACTAGGCAATTCCAAATCCCAATTCTTTCCTTGGTGCTCTGTCACTTTCAAAAGAATTTGTACCAAATCTCCATTGAATCTTTCATTTAAGCCATTAAATTGGGGATAATAAGGAGTGGTATGCTGATCCCTAATCTTCATCTTCGCGCATAAAAAGTCTAGCAGTTTAGCTCTAAATACTGGCCTCTTATCCGAAAGTAGCTCCAATGGCACCCCAAACTTGCAACATATTTTATCATACACAAATTTTGCCACATCCTTTGCAGTGATCTGTTTTACTGCTATAGCGTCTGCCCATCTAGAGAGATAGTCTATTGCAGTCAAAATATAGCTTTTGCCCCTGCTTGTGATAGGTAACGGGCCTATTGCATCAATCCCCCACTTTTCAAACACATCAAATGCCATAATGGTTTTTTGTAGCTCTGGCTTCAACACTCTCTTCCCAAATGATTGACACCTATTGCAAGACCTACACCAATGGTGAACATCCTTGTGCAAACTAGGCTATACATACCCTTCTTGCAAGATCTTATGCAAGGTGATCTTTAGAGCAAAATGGCCGCCACATGTGCCTTCATGATTATCTTCCAACACTCTATAAAGCTCCTTCTTCCAAGGTACACGTTTCAACACGAGATCAGCCCCTTTCATGTACAATACATCACCAATCAATTTGTACCTGTATGCTCTACGCACAAAACCATACTTCTTAGACTTTTGAATGTCCTCCAGAATAATTCCTGTTAGCAAAAACTCCTCTTCTTGAGCCAAACTTTCCTGGCCATGATAAAGAGGTAAATTGGTCCTCAACACAAATAACTCCCCAATCATGCTTTGAGCTGCTTCATGTGCCTCTCCATTTAGAGCACGTTCAATGTGTTTGATGCTCCATGCTTCAAACTTTTTTAACAGGCCTTTAATTCTGAAACACATTTACTTCAATGAGGTGTTCTTGCTCTTCCACACACCGAGCACTTGCTTCACAACTAACAAGGCATCACCTTTTATGCTCAACCTTCTAATCCCATGCTTCAAAAAAATGTGTAATCCAGCTTCCAAAGTTGCATATTCAGCCTCATTGTTACTATGCATCCAATTTGAACCCTCTCTTGCATACTAGCTTCCCCTCTGGATCATAAAGTGCTATACCCCCTGAAGCTGCATCATGCCTTTTTCTATATGAGCCATCAAAGAACAACACATGTGCATTGCTGATCTGTGGCACTTCTTTAACTACCTTTCTCACCGCCTCTTCCTTAACAATAAGGGGATTCTCCTTGTAGGTCAACAAATCGGCTAGGGTAGCTCTTGTACTGTCTTCCACTAGAAAAGAGAACTCAAACTCTTGAAGCTCAATTAACCATTTCTTGACCACATTTGACATGTTAGTGCCATTAATTAACTGTGGCAAAAAGGCGTAACTCGTCAAGAAAACAAAAGTTCGTGGTAGAAAGTAATGACAAAATCGGTGACATGCAAATATTACACTGGCCATCACTAGTTCTACTTCTGAGAATTTTCTCTCTGCTACCAACTTCACTCGACTTGCACAATACACTGGCCTTATATAATGACTTCCCTTCCCATTTTGCAATAGCATGGCTCCAATGGCATCATCCCCTACTGATGGATTTACATTAAAAAATTGCTCCCAATTAGGAGCCTGCATGGCTGGCAGACCCCCTAACACCTCTTTCACCTCTTGAAACACTTCTTCACACTTATCATCCCATTGCAATGGATCATGCTTTGCCACTTGCTGTAATGGATAAAGGAGTTGTAAAGACAATGGAATAAACAGCACCACGTACTTCACTTTGTGTATAAAAGTTCCCAATTGCTTTGTACTCGTAGGTGATGGAAGAAGAATAATAGACTCAATGCCATTTTCTGACACCATATGGCCCAATAACTTCACCCTTGGCTGTGCTAGATGAAATTTCTTTGGATTTAGTTGTCCTCCACATTCATCATATCGAGCCAATACCATCTGTAGCTTCTCATGGTGTTCAGCCCTACTGCTGTAGACACAGAAGTCGTCCATAAAAGCTTTAACACAACTACCATTGAATGGTGCCAATACCCAATTTGCTCTCTCTTGATAGAATTACTACTGGACTCACCCATTCTGTGGTTTCCAATGGGACTATGAACCCTGCCTTCAATAACTTGTCCACCTCTTCCCGCAAGGCTTCCATTTGCTCTTGAACCATCCTTCTGAGCCTTTGCCGCATTGGCTTAGCACCTTCTTACAGCTCTATATGCATTTCTTTGCCCTTGAACCCTCTGATCTCTTCATATGAAGTAATGAACAAATTAGGAAAACTAGCCAGCATGTGCAAATATATCTCCTTCTTCATAGCTGGGAGGTCTCCGATAATCATTTGCGTCATCAATTCTTGCTTCTTTGACAATTCAACCTTGGTTTGCATCAGCCCTTCAATCACTTCATAAGGCCCTTCACTTTCATCTTCAATCTCATTTGCAAATGCAACTAAACCAGACTCATGGATTTTTTGTCCATCAGAAGAAATGCAACATCAACATCCTCATCACTGCTGGTAGTACTGTCACTGTCCTCATTAGTCACTGTGGAACAGTCTTCATCACTAGACTCATCCTCATCTTCATAAAGCTCCTCCAATTGTTTCCTTGTGTCCATATTAAATAGCTTCTTGGCATCTGTCTTTCCATAGAGGCTAATTGTACCACGTCTCCAATCTTGAACAGCTCCCACTGTACGTAACCATGGTCTACTCAGTATAATAGGATATGCTCCCAACCCTGCTGGCATCACATGAAAATCAACCACCACCTTTGCATCATACGCCTCCACTTCTAAGCTCTTTACAACACCCAAACATTTTACTTTTTGATGGTTTGCCAATCTAATCCGGAAGCCTGACACCCCAGTCACTGTAAGACCCAATGTCTTCTCAATGCATGAGTGTGTTATGACACATATTTCGGCTCCGCCATCAACATAACCTTGTCCCAAATTTTTTTTTTTGTGCCACACATCCACTATTGGACAAATGTTTGGTAGGTCATCCATTGCCACACATCTACTATTGGACAAATGTTTGGTAGCTCATCCATTGCCAATACCTTCACTGAACCTCTCTATGGTTCTTTCTCCATTGGGTTAACCATCCTCTTCCACTGTCGCTTTAGCTTAGGCACCATCTCTATAAGCTACCCAAAAGTAACATCTGCCTTCCTGCTTGTCAAATCCTCCTTCAAGTCATAGCTTAATTGCCCATCCCCTAGTGGAAAATGTGAAACATGAAACTTCTGACGAGCCCTTCTTTTCCTCTTGGACTTGACATCCTCGCCTTCATGGCTCTTTCCCTTGTTCTTGCTACGACCTGGGGCACTTCTTCCTTCCTTTTCCTCTGTGGTCCTCTTCCCAATAGGCATCACTAATGTATCCTCTAGCTTTGATGCCTTCTCCAAGGTGACTACACTTATCACTTTTGTCTTTCCCTTTTTCTCTTGGGTTAATCCACTGGTTCCTTCGTCTCCCTTAATTTCGATGCCATAATCATTTGACCTAGTTAGCACATGTCTTGGAAAAGGATACATGTCTCCCCCCATCTTTGGTGGCTTATCACATTGCGGGCTGATGTGTCCCAACTCTCCACAATTATAACATGTGGGCGTCTGCCTCCAGACTCTACCATTGCTTTGTCCAACACCATTCCTGGGTCTATTTTCACCTCCTGGCTGATTTGCAAACCTCCCTCGACCTCGATTATTTCCCACTTTACCTAACATGTTTAGGCTAAGATTCTTCATTAAATCTACCACTTGCCTCATGTCTTGCCTTAGCCCATTATCTTGCACTGCTGTAGTGACCACTGCTGGGATAACCTGAGGAGTAACGGGAACTAGTGGTTCATGATGAACCCCTGGCATGTGACCTGGAAAAGAATCCATAGGCTGAAACTCAGACCTCTTGGGCAAAGACTCTACCCCTAGCTGGCTCATTTTCCTCATCTTTCACTCTCTGTTCCTTGCCACCTCCAATGCATCTTCATATGTTCTAGGCTTCTTTAGCTCCACTCTCCAACGTATATTCTCCCAAAGACCAGCCAAGAACCTGTCCTTCTTCATCATGTCAGGTGGGGGTACTTGTGGTGCTAAGGCCTTGCACATCCGATCCCATGCCAATGAAAACTCAAACTCCACTTCCAATTCCATGCCTTAGATTATCCCAACTCAATCTTACACCTGTGGATCCGCTACACACAACTCCTCTTCAAATGCTTTGGACCAAACTCGTGCATCACTCTTCAAACAGATTTGGAGAAGACATAACATCTGCGCCCGGTCATGAATCTGGTCGCTAATGCAGGCAACCTCTATCTTTTCCACAAAGTCTTCCACATCTTCATCACTTCTTCCATGAAATTCCGGATAAGAGAAAGCCATGGCTACCCAAGTTACGATGCTTTGAGAACCCCTTCAAACACACATGCAAGAACCCAAAACTTTTGACTGACTCAATCCCTAGAAACTTCAATGGAGCTTGTCTTTAGATAAGGACAAACACATGCACATCAAATGAGTTTTCATAGTTAATCATCAGAATTACAACAGGCAATGGGCATTCCAGTATCGCTCTTAATCTTCTTGTCCGAACATAAAGACTATGCGCTTCTGGAGAAAAATCTTCCTGGACAAATGAACATCTATTTGGATTCTTGGTGTTAAATAAAAAGGAGTGAATGGAGGTCTGTTTTGATTATCCATTAAAGCCAACCATGCAGCTCCCAAGAAGGCACACCTGACTTATCCTTTGATTTTTGCAAGAATTTCAACAGTATAATAGAATAAATGGCTTAAAAGACCAAAAAACTAGCCATCATAACTTGGGAAAATTTTGACAGAGTTTCCCTAGAAGGAGAGCAGTGAGAACCCAAAATATAGACTGTATATGTATGCATAACCTGCCAACAATAGAACTCGAGCATCAAGTACGAATCACTAGTACATAGCCTATGGCAAGGTCACAGAAAGGGTGCTCCAGTCACCTGTATCACCGAAAGGATCTCACATTTGAGAATCCCCTAGCTCAATAAAACCTCACTCTATCGACCCTCTCACGAAAGCTTATGCAAATCTCGTATAGTCAAGTCTCAGAAATGACTATCTTCCAGACCAAGTCTCAGAAATAGCTGGGACTGCCAAATAAAACCAAGTATGGCTCCACAAAGGCGTACAATGGCAGTTTCCACAAGTAATGTACAATACCAGCAGACAATGCGCTCAAACAGGCACCAGACAATGCGCTCAAACAATGCGCTCAAACAGGCACCAAATGATGCATACCCACGACAACTGCAAGTGACTGCCACTTGCTAGTGTATCACTGTACTCCTGCTACCTGTACCTATGTGAATCACCTATACTTGTACCTGTAATCTGCAACCTATAACCTATAACATGTAATCTGCAATCTGTACTCCCGAAGCTGAAGGTACTCGAAGAAGATCCTCTGTGGGGGCGCCAAAAGAATGTGAGTGGGATGGAAATAGACACAACGCCTCTATAATCACCCGACACACACTCTTGGGATGATACACACACACACACACACACACACACACACACACACACACACACACACACACACACACACACACACACACACACACACACACACACACACACACACACACACACACACACTATGGGACACCACTCGGCTTACACAACCCACCTGGACGAGATAGGGAACACACCGATGGAGTGAGAGGAGAGAGACTACCCATTTGCCCACTCCACACAAAGAGAGACACGCACACACACACACACACACACACACACACAACTCAGCTCAAAAGAGGAGAATTTTTGATGTTTAGATATAATCAAGCTTGGGCCAACACCAATGGGGTAAATAGCTTACACAATATGGGTAAAATATGCCACATACAATCACAAATTGGAGCAGAAGCTTCGCTCATAAGATAAACTTACACAGCCAAAACAATAGAAAAATAGTGAGGAATTTGGAAAAATGGACAATGCCATCGCATCTAGAACGGCCCAAAACCCCAGTCTACAATGTCAAAGTGCTCAAATCCAACCTCGGATGAGCAGTTTATGGCCAAAACAAGCTCCGAAAACAGCAAAAACATAGTTGCGGCTGTTCCTCCTCTTCTCTCCACCTTTTTTTTGGTCTTCTCTCAGGTTTTTCAGTTCCCACACTTAGCTTTATTACTTGGGCACCTTTGGATTTTTAGTTGACCTCAAACGAGGCCAAAAAGTGGCCTCGTAGTGCATAGTTGTCACCCTGCTGCATTCATCCGCACACCTGGCACTCAACTTTTTTCAATAATGCATCCCACCACCACGTGAAGTGGCCCCCAAATATAGTCCTCATGATGACCCTTTTGCATAATTATCACAAGAAAACACCCACGTTGTGTCCGTACTTATCCACGTGCAAATATTGACCCCATTCGACCTTCTGAGGCCACTAGATGCCATCTGACGCACCTGCTTACCTCATCGCATTGGCCCGCAGATAGCTTTTTTGAGAATTTTTAAGTGCTACCAACTCCTCATTATTATAGAAAAAACACATTGGTACTGGTGATAGTGAAAATCGATGCACTATGTACATGCTGTCCTACCTGTGGCCCCATGTAGCCACCTGGCTCTTGAAAATGGGCGATCCTTTATTTGATGCACCATGTCTGTGTATGTACATATGCGCAATCACTTCTTTCAAAAAACTCCTAACACCGTCATCCACATACTACTTATTCTAGTGTCCCATACCACTAGAATAAGAAGTATGTGTCATATCCTGATGAATCAGGATATCATCGATCACACTCATCATTCAATAATCTATTCTCATCAATCACAAGTCCAATTCCATAAATACTATCGTGACAAAAAAAATCATATATCCATTTCAAATCCATATCCAAACATCAACTAACATGTATCCATTTCAAAACCAAATCCACATCACTGTCATTCTATACTCGGGTTAACAAAATCATACCAGTTATAGTGGTGGCCAGTTACTGCTTTCTACTCCCTCCTCGGTTGTCACATTGCAATCGCGTTTGTTGCATTGCAACCGCAGGTAAGAGCTCTACGCATTGACGTAAGCAGTTTACAGTATTTCGTAGCTTTTGGTGTCGCTGACCCACGGCCTAATTTCATCATATCTAAGAATTTATACTTTCAAATAAAAAACTAAGCATAGGCGGGGCATTGGGGCATCATTGCTAAGCATTTAGATGCATTCTGGGTCAAAAATGACTAGGTCAAAAATCCACTGCTGTTAATAATTGCGATTTTGGAACTTGACCTAAAGTGGGGTTTGAGACCATAAGCATGTGTGCTTAGGTCTAATAAACATGTCCTAGAAGTTTCGTTACATTTGGATGTCATTTGATGCTGTAATAGATGTGATTTGTTTGTCGATGAGCGATTGGCTTTTGGTGATTTCAGTCACTTGAGTGTAGCTTGAGTTAGATGCGAGTTGTTAGTTGTTTTTTGAGAGATTGACAACCTCTTGTAGCCTCTATGCACTAGTTGAGTCACCTTTATCCCATGGATTGACAATTTAATTGTGGTTCTCGCTAATACTGCAATAAGATAAGATGATGAGGTTAGACATGCGTCCCATATATATGGACTGAGAACCCCTGGTTTTGCGTTCTTCCCGCTCAGCCCTTCTCCTTATGGAATGACTGGAGTGTTGAGAGTCCTTAGCCTCATCAACATGACTGTGCTCCTCAGTCTCGCTCTCCGGGTCTTTTTGATGCTCTGTTCGATTCCCCGCCTATGCTTAGTTTTTGATTTGAAAGTATAAATTCCTAGATATGATGAAATTAGTTCCTAGATAAATGAGACCCATTCCCGAGGTCTCAAAAAGAGAGTCTGAGCAGTTAGTTCTGATAATGAGACTTGAACACAACATTGACTGAACTAAAATAGATAACTGAACTGAAATGTGGTACTGAAAGGAGAGAGACATAGCTGGAAAGCTAAGAAGAGTATTTTCCAGTTCAGATTAATAGCTCAAGGTTAACCAGTACAATGTGTAACGATTCAAACTCAGATGATTACAGAATTGATATTTACAAGTGAGGCTAGAGACGAAGAGCTTGAGAGTGCTAAGAAAGCTATAGCCAAGTATAAACAGTTCGGAACCCCATTACAATGTAGAAATTCCTATTTTATAGCTCTCTTGAGTTACTACAATAACTGCCCGTGGTAATTACTGCCAGTCCAATTGCCTCCCGCTGGGCGATCTTCTAAGGGGTTGTTCCCGCCTCCCAGGACTGTCTTCGCCTTCTATAGACTTTGATATACAAGATCTTTGCATTATCACAAGCTAGAAGTATGGCAAAACAATTCTAAAAAGTGAGAAAAATTGAGAAAAGCAAATAATTGGATTATTTATATTTGCTCCAGAATTGAGATTTTTTGCACAACTAAGTATGCCACAAGGTCAAGCATATCAAGTAGACTCCACATATCAATTTTGGTGGAATTTGGATCAAAAAAGTGAGACTTAAGCCAGATTCTCAAAAACTGAGTCTACGGACGCTATATAGTTGATAACTTGGACACATCTTATTCAAACCCAGTAAAACTTGTCTAGAGACTTCAACAAGGTGTCTATTTGGAAAAAATAAAATAAAATTGAGAAACATAAATAATCAAATTATTTACTTTTGAGCCCCAGAGACAAGATTTTGGACATTTGAGCTTGTACAGTGTTAGAGAAACATAATACAAGGTCTCTGGTCCAGTTTGGGTTCCATCAGATCCAAATTAGTACCTGTTAACTCAGTTTCCAGGTTGTAAATTAGTCCTTTAGCTCCTTGCAAGGGTAGAATCTGGAAGTCTCATTTGCTGACTCACTTAGCTCAAATTCAAGAACCAGGTTGCAGCCAAATGATTTGTAGCATGACAGGAGCTAAATTCAAGTCAAGTGAAAAAAAACGGATAGCAATCCAATCCGCAGGTAAGTACTCTATCCAGGGCTTAATAAGTCTATATGAACCTTAGATCTGGTTGTACAACAACAAACCAAGACATACTTGGAGAGACCACTAATAGGGTATCCACCGAAGAGAGTGTAAATCAAGGTGATCAATTGGGCACTATATTTGAAGAAGTCCCAGACACTTATTCCAACTCAACATCTGTAATGTCTTCCTATTCGACTTAGTTAGATGAACCGGAGAAAATATCACATTAGATTGCAGATTAGGCTATTCAGAGCCCAAATTTTTATTCGATCAAATTTACAATCAATATCGACACTTTTGAGCTAGAGTTAATTAACTCTTGTGAGTCTAAGAGCATCAAATACAAAAAGTACTTTGGCAAAAGTAGTCTTATCCAACTCGAGTAGAAGTAATTTTGCTATTCAACACCAGGCTCTGGTAAGAGATATTTATTAGAGACCAAGACAACATGGAGTCAAGTCGAGCCGAGAGTTCAAAGGCACAAGAACCAAAGCTAACTAGTAGCAGTAGCAACACATGCACAACTGCAACAGAGTAAATTTTACAGCTATATGCATACATTGGAGATAAGATTTTGTATATAGGTTTGGAAGGCAATAGGTATCTTATGATTGGCAAAAGCAACACACGAGCCAAGATCCTATTGATCAGAGTAGAGCCAAATTTGAAGAACTCCCAGATGTTCACAGACTTCACTGGAGCTAGGTATTGTAAGCTCAAAGATGAGGTGCAGATAGAAGTGCAAAAGATGGATCCAAGTGGTTATAAAAACCTACACAAGCCCCCAAAGCATCCATTTAGCGCATATGCAATCAGGATCGTTGTACATGGATTACATTGGTCAAATCTACAGTCAAGAGGCAGTAATGGGAGATCCAACATATCAACGAATTGAAGCCAATCTACTTAGAGAACCGAGTCAAAGACAGTATAAAGATCAGGATGGAGCAGTCTACAACTTGATGCTCAATGTTTTAAAAGAAGATGTCGACAACTTGGCGAGTACAGAAGCTAAAACTTCTCAACTAGAGCTTGACATGACAGAACCAAATGAAATACCACCAGTCATGGAATATTGCTCAGATTGTGGAAGAAAAAGTGGACATTTTCATGAATATTGTCCAAGAAATTCAGACAACAGGGACACATCAACTGCCAAGCAAAGCATGGAGAAAATTGGAAACGTGAATCCCGATTTATCACCAAGGTAAAAAAGAGTGTAAGGTTTGCAATGATTTTGCATCCACTACCACAAGTATGCAATCATTCACAAGTCTAAGGGACACATCAAAACAAATGATGTTAGCTTTGTATGGTAGACATAATTCATATGCACACTATGTGGACCAAAAAGGGCAACTGTACAAAAAGGATCAACCAGTGTTTGAACAACCCACATCTTAGCTCATAGAAGTGTGTCTAATTCATTTTAGGATGGAATCTATTATAGTCCATCCTCTCTAGAACTGAAGGATATTACTTGAGTGAACCCAAAAATTTGTTCAGAGCCAAACTCTCCTCCATCAAAAATCAAACTTCGATCTTGTGACCAAACGAGCATATACTTTGACCAAAATAGTTGTAGATATAGATGAGAGTTTAAGATCTATGATGACTTGGGTCCTGAAACCATAGAATCTCATATCATAGGAGACCCATGAGATAGACAATATCAGGGCAAATATAATGGTATCTATAGCTTGACTTGGGGAATAATTTGTCATGTGTCACGGAGATACATAGGAAACTAGGCAGAAGGTTTACATGGCAAAGATAATGCTATCTATAGCTTGGCTTGGGAAATAATTTGTCATGTTTCATGGAGATACATAGGAAACTATGTAGAAGGTTTACAGATGCCAAACATCAATAGTGCTACCCAAAGTGTGCCTTCACAATCCCAAAAGGTGAGACTAAACCAGAGTCAAACAGTTTTGAACTCTCATAATGGAGCAGGCTATAGTGATCACCCTAGGAAGGGGGGAGCTGCAAATCCATCAAAATCAGCTCATGTACTTGGAACCGCAATGACAATTAGAATCCCTAGAACTTCTAGCCAACAGACCCCTTCAAAGCAGAAACAATTGGAAGATCATATGGTTATTGAAAGTTTTCCATTGACCCAGATCCCATCAAAATCTGTAGACAAATTCTTCTATGAAGATCATGAGGGACAAAAGTTTCAGTTGATGTCCACAAGTCAAATCCAAAATTTGACAAGTCTCATAGTTCTCAACAATTTCAAATGACCAAGCTCACATATGCATATTGAGATGAAAATGGCAATGATTATCAACAAGTTCATGACCTTGTACAAGCCCCTATGGATGTTAAACTTGAAGTCAGAGACTATATAAAGATGATGCAGAACTTCAAGCTACCAAAATAGGTGATAGAAAAGTCAAAATTAATGAAAGCTAAAGTCCATAAGGCTACACAAAGGTCACCACAAACATCTCCTCCGACAAGACAAATTCTTCCAGAAAGTACAGTGGATCTTCTAAGATCAAAGGTCACTTAGACAATGCTCATCAATTGCAAGCAAAAAGTACAATATTACAGCCAATGGAGTCAACATCAATTGAAGAAAATGGTCAAAGCAAAGGAGTTGAAGAAAAAGTTCAATCCAAGGACACTGCCATAGCAAAAGCAGTCATTTCATACACAAATCTTGAGACGATCAAGTGCAACATTGTTGGGTGAGAATGAAGAAAAACTCTCAAGTGAAGTAAAGGTAGATTTCCAGTTAGACAAGAACCTCATGTCCTTTTGCACTTGGAAAAAATGCAGCCAACCATAACTAGAAAATGCTTCTAAATTCATTGGCATATCTGGAAACAAACGAGCAGAATGTTGTGGAATCATCTCCACCATCATTCAAATAGGTCCACAGATCCAATTTCATGTGGTAACAACAAAAGATGTACCAGATACCATCATAGTGGGAATGCCATGGCCCAGAAGATGTTAGAGATATGGAGTTCAAACATGATGGAGTCATCATAGACAACAAAGAATGAAGACCAAGACTGGTCACCCTCGGACGACAACACAAAGTCCTCAAGCACAATTAAAATGGAGACCGATGCTAAAGCAAATCTTATTGAAGATGATTCATCTCCATCAGACTTAATCTTAGAAGAGCTTAAAGCATATCAGACATCAAGAAGTGCAGATCAAACAGAGCAAAGAGCAACCACGAAAGCTATTGAGCAGAGAATTCCACCAAGACAAGAAGAAAAGAAGATCAAAATTGCATACGCCTAGGAAGCAATAGGAAGTCCAAAGATCCATACATTGCCAGCTGAATCAGCTAATGAAATTTTGATTGGAAAATAGAGTCTCAGCCCACCCTCCATAGAGACACATTTGGATAAAGATAAGATCATGACAAAAGTAGGACATAAATCTTCAAGAGAACCTCCAATGAGAATATCTGTAGTTCTCAATAGTGTAAAAGGAGCAAGTGTCAAATGCAATTCCCTTTGGATAAAGAAGTAGAATGAAATATGATTGCAAAGAACATCCAAAGGATTCTCCAACTCACTCCATGCAAACATGATAGAAAAACAATGCTAGGTATGCATACACGTAAAAAAGACATGGTTGCTATTCTTAGCATCCAAAAGTATGAAGAGCAAGTAAAGTTTCAAATAAATCCTTCAAAAGAAATGCTTGTAGATGTCATCCTTGGACATCAGTGGTTAGACCAACACAAGGCTTACAGAGAGGATACAATGTTACTCTTTTACCCAAGTGTTTTCAAGAAACAAATATAGATACCATTAATGCTAAATTCAGAGTTGCAAAAGTCACAAGAATCAATGACAAATCTTGCAGACAAAGGTAAAGCCAAAGTGAAACTTCCATCGACTAGCAAGAAAGGTGTGACATCATATGCCTCTACATCAAAGAACCCTCGTGGATCAGATACTTCTAGCAAGTCATGCTTTCAAAACTTCCTATGAATTGATGACCCAACTAAAACCTCTAGGAAGACACCCAGAAAAACAAAGATATTTTAGCCAAAGTACTTAAGAAAGAAAAAAATAGTCAAGCAAGTGTTTGTTTCGAGCTGTTTAGTCAAAGTCAATGATCCGGGTTGGATTAAAGCCATGAAATCAACACAAGAAAACAAACACATGGTATGGATAGCATCACAATGGAGCTTAAAAGAACAAGAGTACTATAGAGGTAATAGACATATATGGATAGAAGTGAAAACCACGACTACTCACATGAGACCAGAAACTGGGCATGTAAGCCCAGTGAGAACCAGAGTGGAAGATTCTTTTGGACATTAACGATTTTTGAACACAGGGCCTATGGGATCAACAGGATCTAGGGATTCTATGAACACATAGGGCCTATGGGATCAATAGGATCTAGGGCTTCTATGAACACACACATGAGCAGTGCGGCACCTGATGTAACTTACACCACTAGATCCCTCTGACTATTACACAAGATTGACTTGATGAACGTATAGCGGATAGGATACCAATCATAGTGTCAAGAGAAGATTATGAACCTAGAGAGACACCACCAGGAGGACCACGGGTGGTGAGGATGGTTGTGGAGTCCAGATGCATGCGACCATCTAAAGTGGAAAAATGTGTACCCAAAAAGTATAGTGGATTGGGAGATTCGTATGCCCATGTTTTGATATTCAAACAAGTGTTGAGGGTGGAATAGGTAACTAATTTCCATACTCAATATGGAGGTTTTGGGTTGAATTTAGAAGGGACTGCTTTGACCTGGTTTCAACCTTTAAACAACTTGGAATTCCCAATTATTGAGCAACTTCTTTGAGAATTCACCGAGGAATTCTCAAAGAGAGAAATTAAGCATAATACTGTCTCCCAGATCCATGCATTTAGACAAAAGGATAAGGAAAAGGTGAAGGAAGCCTTGCTTCATTTCAAGTGATACATAGAAAGATGCCCTGCTAGAGAACTACCTCAGGATGAGACATTGCCAGTCCTTTTCATAGAAGGGTTACGAAATGACACTCTCAAAAAAGACTTGCACTTAAAGCATGTGTTACCTTTGAGCAAGTAACGAAAGAGGTGTTGTGTTCGGTAGACAATTCCAAAGCATATGGAGAGGCGATCGAAGACACAAACCAAGGGATGGGTAGCACCTCTTCAACCACTAGTGAGTCGACAATGAAACTGGGTGGGCAAAACCCAGTTGTGCCGGATGTTGATCAAATGATCAAGGAAGTGATCAGAAGGATGAACCAAGGAAACAGGACGAACCCAAACACACGAGTGACCGTCCACCCAAAAATGTGACACTTGTGGAGGAGATCATCCAACTCAGTGGTGCAACCTTCAATAGAGGCCAGGAGCAAATGTACCACGTGTACTGAAGTAGTGTGCTACTGAAACAAATAGACAAACCATGAAACCCACAAATGTTTCTATAATAGAAACTATGTTAGAGAGAGACAATATGGGCCACATGGAGGGCATCAATTTCCATCCCCTCCAAGATACCAAGTTGGGCCAAATAACGCAATCCAAGGGCAGGGAAAACCTCAACCTGTGTTGGGGAATCAACTTCCTTTACCCCAGGAAAATAGGGCCATGGTAAGGATTTCTCAACCTATAGAAGCACCTTCTGATTAGAGTATGGTCCAGGTAGCTTCATACCAAGAAGATTTAGATAATACCTATGGAGGGGGTTTGACGGGAATGCATATGCTTCAAAGGGACAAATTCCATGAATGGTTCTTGAAGAGATGCCAGAGCCCTCATACATAGCACAACCAACGAAAAACCATTACTTGGTCGATGAAAATATGCTTATGTTCATGGCAAACCAGAACTACAAACCTAGGGGATATCCTCCTAGAACAGGATAATCGATGGGGGATCCACAAGCTTCTCCACCACTTGTAGGACTATGCTATGAATGCGGCGGTGATCATTGGGCAAGGATTTGTCCACAAAGGAGAACGAATCAAACTTTTTGGGTTCTGTGAAGGGTGTACAAGTGACCATCTCATTTCACATTGTCCAAAAAGGGAAAGCAACCATTAACAAAATCAGAATTTTGCAAGCTCAAGTGGATAAAAAATAGAACCAACCATTCCGATAAATGCGATAACGAGAGCCCAAGCACATGAGGCTACAAGGAACGCCCCAGCCAACCAAATAGAGATAGAAAATTTGTTTGTCAAAACCCCTAGGAAATCCTGGAAGGCAAAACGAGACAAGATAAAAGCCAAAAGAGAGAAAGAAAAAATGACTTTGGAAACCAAATTATTGCAAACAGAGGAACATTTGAGGATGGAAAGAGACCTTAAGGAAAAAGGTGATGTAGCAAAGCCATTAGAAATACCGTCAGGAGGATCTGTCTCAAGATCTTTGAACCCTTGGACGCAATCTTAAAAGATTACGATGCTAGGTTAAACCCTAACCAAACCCAAGAGAATAGGTGGCTAACGTACCCTCACCCGGGGTATGAAAAAGAGAGGTTAAAGATGTGCAAGGAGCTCATCCAAGCTGCTCAAGTGCTTATGAAACCACCAATTCCAACTGCTCCAAAAACTGAGGTGTTAATCCACAAAAAATTTCAAGTGTTAAAGGAACATAGAATCGGAGATGGAGACCAAACAGATTCTGTAAAGGAAATTCCCTTGGATACAAGGATAGCAGCCAATACAATAGATGGAATTTATTTTCAAGCACCTCTGCCAATTCCTGAGGTGGAAGAACAATGGCCACAAGATTTGTGGGAATATATTGAAAAACAAAAAAGATGGAAGCGCAACGCTTCAGTCAGCATCGATCATGAAGATCCACCTTGAGCATGAGCTCTACCCAAATGATATCTGATCACTATATGGTGATGCAGGTATGCAGATATTAGAAGACAACAAACCTCCATCATTGAAGACTTTACCTTCATTTATTAGCACCAATGAAACTAGATCAGAGGTAAAGAAAGTACCATCTCAATGGAAGGCTAATCCTAAGATGATGGATACCAAAACTCTTCATGAGCTGATGTCATCTCCTATTTGTTGTACGCTAACTCTATCAGAGTTACTGAAGATAAGACCTCATCTTTGGAAAAAGGTGGGAAGAAATTTGGAGAAAATAGGGATGGTAATTCCCCCACCAAATGCTTCTCCAAAAACACTAAATACCCAAATCTCAAAACAAGCTAAACATGAGCCAATGCCAGTGAACAAGGTAGGAGATTATTGTGAAGGGGAAGAAGGAAATACTACGCTACCTGTAGAGTACAAAGACGTGAAGTCGATAGCAATATTGGATAGTGGAGCTGGAATAGCCATAGCAACCAAAGCAATGTTGGAAAAAATGAAAAAAACCTACTCTCCAAAAAAATAGAATGAAACTCCAATTAGCAGATGGATATCTGGAGAGACCTATTGGCATTTTGGAGCAAATTGTAGTAACCTCTTGCGGAATTGCATATGAACACACGTTTGCCATTATGAATTTCGATGAGAGCAGCAATTTTGATATTATATTGGGCAGACCATTTATGCATCATCTCAAAACGGTACAAGATGGGGTTGCGACTACATTTACCTAGAAACAAGGATGTCACTACGAAGAACAATGTCACGGACCGTAGCTATAGAGATGTAGAATGAACCCCAAGAGAGGAACTAAACTCCACAACTGACCAAGAAGGAGAAATACCAGCTTGGGAGCAAAACAAAGCTCACAATTGGACATGTGAAACTTCTGAGGGTGATAGTTTAAAAAAAGAGGATTTCATTCGTGATAGGTCAACACAAGACGATGCATATGTACCAGATCCTTTTCCAGAAGAGATGTTGAAACCTTTTGGATGGCAGCAAATATTGGCCACTCTTGATGTATGCATGAATGAGGTGACCCTGACCAAATTCTGTGATGAGGAAAGATATGATATCCTTCCATTCCAGATGATGAGTGTCGGCCTAAATCCAAAATCAAAATTGGAAGTTCCTGACACAAGGAAGAAGTTGCAGATTGTCGACGCATAGTGGATGAGATCTCACTAAGGGACCTTGACCATACAGATGAAGAAGCATTCTACGACTCCACGGATAAGCTGTTAGAGGACAACACAGACGACAAGCTTTCTAGTATCTTAGATCAGAACATCAAATAAAAGGATTGAAAAGTGATATACTATGAATTTCCGAACCAAAACCCTCAAAGATAGTGTAGGTATCGGAATAAACGCATGAACAAACGAAACAAGGCGGAAGAATACTCAGTACCTTTGTTAACCGATAAAGTGTAGTACTTAAGGTTGGTTGAAGCAACCGATTGCCTTAAAGATGGGATATCAAAGAGGACATGAAACCTGACTCAACCAAAAAACAAATGAAAACAAAGAACACACAAAAACCACAAACAAATAGTATTATCAAAAAAGCAACGAAGTTGTCCAAAACCGAGCGCAAAAACAAGTACAATGAATTGAAACGAGCTAAGGAAGTTTGGACAACAAAATTGGAAACCGATGAGGAATCAAACAATGATAAATTTGATGCACCTTCCCACTACAAGAAGTACACTATTCAAGATAGAAAAATTGTGGTGCAAAAACCCAAAAGAGCCTGTAATTTCATATGATGGGCCTGAAAAAGCCAAATACATAAACTTAGTAGAACCAAGCATGGAACCTAAATCGGCATACATTGCCACCACGGACCTCATCGAAGAAGAAGAGCGGATTTTGATAGATACACTCAGACGGTGTGAGCGGGATGAAAACACACACAGCGCCTCTATAAAGACCCGACACACACTCTTGGGAAGATACACACACACACACACACTATGGGGCACCACTCGGCTTAGACAACACACCTAGCCGAGCCAGGGAACACACCTCTGGAGTGAGAGGAGAGAGACTATCCACTTGCCCACTCCACACATGCACAAACACACACGCACACACACACCCAAAAAACTCAGCTCAAAAGAGGATAATTTCTGATGTTTAGATACAATTGAGCTTGGGCCAACACCAATGGGGCAAATAGCTCACACAATATGGGTAAAATAAGCCAGATACAATCACAAACTAGAGCAGAAACTTCGCTCATAGGAGAAACTTACACAGAAAAACAACAAAAAAAGAGTGAGGAATTTGGAAAAATGGACAGTACCATCGCGTCCGGAACGGCCCAAAACCCCAGTCTACAATGTCAAAGTGCTCAAATCCGACCTCGGATGAGCAGTTTACGGCCAAAACAAGCTCCAAAATGAGCAAAAACACACCTGCGGCTGTTCCTCCTCTCTTCTCCACGTTTTTTTTGGTCTTCTCTCAGTTTTTTCAGTTCCCACACTTAGCCTTATTATTTGGGTACCCTTGGCCTTTTAGATGACCTCAAACGGACCCCGAACAGGCCAAAAACTGACCTCGCAGTGCATACTTGTCATGTTTTTGCATCCATACGCACACCTGGCACTCATTTCTTTTCAATAATGCATCCCGCTACCACGTGGAGTGGCCTCAAAAAGTGGTCCTCATGATGACCTCTCTGCATAATTATCACAAAAAAAAAACCCACGTTGTGTCCGTACTTCTCCGCGTGCAAGTATTGACCCCATTCGCCCTCCTGACGCCACTAGATGCCATCTGACGCACCTGCTTACCTCATGTTGTCGACCCACGGATAGATTCCTCGAGAATTTTTACGCGCTACCAACTCCTCATTATTGTAGAGAAAACACACTGGTACTGGTAATAATGAAAATCGATGCACTATGTACATGGTGTCCTACCTGTACACATGTGGGCCCCACGTAACCACCTGGCTCTGGAAAATGGGCAATTCTTTATTCGATGCACCATGAATGTGTATGTACATATGCAAAATCCCTTGCTCCAAAAAACTCCTGACATAATTTGCCCATCCCCTAGCCTGCTAGAGCATTCATGCTCAGCAGCAACAACACTAGTAGATGCTCATTCCACCTGGATCCCACACAAAAACACTTTGCATTCCTTGCATCAAAAGCTTAATCAAGCTTCCACCTGGTTCCCAAAGAAAACTTATAGAGATGCCATACATCAACATTGCATCAAGAAAACCATCAATTACTTTGGCATAGACCTGCATATGCAAATTTATCTCCTTCTCCATAGCTAAGAGGTCTCCACTGATCATTTGTGTCATCAATTCCTGCTTCTTTGACAATTCAACCTTGTTTTGCATCAGCCCTTCAATCACTTTATAAGGCCCTTCACTTTCATCTTCAACCTCATTTGCAAATGCAACTAAACCATCCTCTTGGATTTCTTTATCCATCAAAAGAGATGCAACCTCAGCATCCTCATCACTGCTAGTAGTACTATCACTGTCCTCATCTATCACCGTGGAATAGTCTTCATCACTAGACTCATCCTCATCTTCATAAAGCTCCTCCAATCATTTCCTTGTGTCCATATTATATAGCTTCTTGGCACCTTTCTTTCCATAGAGGCTAATCGTACCACGTCGCCAATCTTGAACAGCTCCCACTGCACGTAATCGTGGTCTGCCCAATATAATAGGATATGCTCCCAACCCTGCTGGCATCACATGAAAATCACCACTGCCTTTGCATCATATGCCTCCACTTCTAAGCTCTTTACAACACCCAAGAATTTTACTTTTTGATGGTTTGCCAATCTGATCCAAAAACCTGACACCCCAGCCACTGTGAGACCCATCTTCTCAACGCATGAGTGTGTTATGACGCATATTTGGGCTCCGCCATCCACATAACCTTGTCCCAAATTTTTCCTTTTTTGCCACACATCTACTATTGGACAAATGTCTGGTAGCTCATCCATTGCCAACACCTTTACTGAACCTCTCTCTGGCTCTTTCTCCATTGGGTTAACCATCCTCTTCCACTGTCGCTTTAGCTTAGGCACCATCTCTATAAGCTGCCCAAAAGTAACATCTGCCTTCGTGCTCGTCAGATCCTCCTTCAAGTCATAGCTTAATTGCCCATCCCCTAGTGAAAAATCTGAAACATGAAACTTTTGATGAGCTCTCCTTTTCCTCTTGGCCTTGACATCCTCGCCTTCATGGCTCTTTCCTTTCTTCTTACTAGGACCTGGGGCACTTCTTCCTTCCTTATCCTCTGTGGTCCACTTCCCAATAGGCATCACTAATGTATCCTCTAGCTTTGATGCATTCTCCAAGGTGACTACACTTAGCAATTTTGTCTTTCCCTTTTCCTCCTGGGTCAGTCCACTGGTTCCTTCGTCTCCCTTAATTTCGATGCCATAATCATTTGACCTAGTTAGCACCTGTCTTGGAAATGGATACATGTCTCCCCCCATCCTTGGTGTCTTATCACATTGCGGGCTGATGTGACCAACTATCCACAATTGTAACATGTGGGCGTCTGTCTCCAAAACCTACCATTGCTTTGTCCAACACCATTCCTAGGCCTTTCTTCACCTCCTGGCTCATTTGCAAACCTCCCTTGACCTCGATTATTTCCCACTTGACCTAGCATGTTTAGGCTAGGATTCTTCATCAAATCTACCACTTGCCTCATGTCTTGCCTTAGCCCATCATCTTGCACTGCTGTAGTGACCATTGTTGGCATAACCTGAGTAGTAACTGGAACCACTGGTTCATGATGAACCCTTGACATGCGACCTTGTAAAGACTCTATAGGCTGAAATTCAGACCTCATGGGCAAAGACTCCACCCCTCTCTCAAAAAATCCTCAACCATGGCTTCTTTTGACATGTGTTCTTTGAAAAAATCAGCATGTCTCTTTTCAACTCAAAAGTCTTTATCGCTGTTGACTCACCTTTACCATAAGATTTTCCCCTTTTCTCCTCCTGTAACTGCATTGTTGATGCCCAATCACTGCTTCTAGTAACAGTGAACTGTTACCTACCAAATACTTATGGTGCAGTAAAAAATATTTACCATGGGTAAAAAAAGTTACTGTAGGTAAAAAGTGATTTGTATTTACCATGTAGGTGAAAAATATTTACTGTAGGTAAAAAATATTTACTGTCGGTAAAAAAAAGTGAAAACGGAGTATGCTGTACTGTGAGTCCACACGAACATCCTCGTGTAAATTTCACTAGAAATTCACACCTAGAATGGGCTATTCTGTAAGATATAGGTTGTAGGCATGCATAAGAGCTCGTTCCCACGTATCTTCTGTCCATGGCACTTTTTACTCTTTGGTGCTTGTGAAGTAGATTTTTCTTCTCTTTCGAGATCCCTTGGACTAGAGTATCCTCATCTCCCCAACAACTGACTGTGCCTTTATTGCATCTTCAGAAGGGGTCCTAAAAACCATGCATCATATAGCCCTCCCCCTTAAGCTAGAGGTATTTGATGCCTCTAGCTGTAGGTTGTGCTACAATAGGGTTCTCTTGAATACTTACCCACCTTGTACCAATTGAATTTGCCATGTTACATGATTTCTTGGTTGATGCACCCTGTTTAGTCCTTTCTGATGAATAATTGTATCCATCCATGACTAACAACTGGTCTCCTAGACCCTTGAAAGCCATACCCCATCCATTGTCAATATCCACTTTCACTGGTAGCATTCTCTTTTTTTCTTTTTTTCTTCTCTTTTTTTCCTTTTTTTTTTTTGAAACGACTATGTACATGATTGTTACCTTAGTTGGAGCTCGAATATGATGAGCTCTCCTCTGAACCATCCTTAGCATTGATTTCACCAGCATATGGCTGTGAAAGACGACATTGGTAGGCCTTCAATCGCCAACCATTTACCGGGGTCTGATGTACCTTACCATCTAGGTCACCTAGTTGGTAACTACCATTTGAGAACCTCTGTATCACTACAAAAGGGCCTTCCCACTTAAGCAAGAACTTACCATCCTTCCTACGATCAAAGCGATTGTCGTATTTGAGCACTAAAGAACCTTCCTTGATACCTTTCTTGACAAGGTTGCGATTGAACTTCTTTCGTTTCTTCTCTGCCTGGGCTACATAGTACTTCACTGCTGACTCTCGATCTAGCCCTAACCTCTCCAAATCGATGATTCTTCCTTCCACCTGCTTCTCTTGACTATCCTCTTGATGTGCTTTTAGAACTCGGAGGCTCGCTAGCTCCACTTCTATAGGCAATAGTGCCTCTTGCCCGTAAACCAAGTGAAAAGGTGTATACCCCAAGGATGTTCTGTAGGCCCAAAGTGCTGCATCTAGGTGTTTGTCCCATGCCTTAGGATGTAAATGCACTTTCTTAGTGATGATTTTACATATAAGACCATTTACCTTTTCCACAAGACCATTGCACTGAGGGTAGTATGGTGTAGAGTGCCTGCGCTTGATTTTTAACTTGCTCATCAATTGCCCGACTAAATCAGCTCAAAATCCCGGTCCCCTATCCGAGAGAATCTCCAAAGGTGTGCCAAAACGGCAACAAAGGCATTCAAAAATGAAATCACTCACGTCCTTGGCTGTGATGCGCTTTGTGGGACGAGCTTCTGCCCATATGGTCATGTACTCCACCCCCATAATGATGTATTCCTTCCCTGATTGAGTGCAAGGTAGTGGCCCTATTGCATCTATCCCCCATTTTTCAAATGGCCCATAGGTTTTGATTGGATGCTGATTTTCATGGGTAAGACGCCTTGGTCCAGCTTTTTGGCAAACCTCACATGTGCGGCACCAATGTTGTACATCTCGATGAAGGCTTGGCCACGTGAACCCTGCTTGTAAAATCTTTCTGCTAGTAATCTCTTGTGCAAAGTGGCCACCACACACACCTTCATGACAACTAAACAATATATCCTTTATCTCTTGGGATGCAGGAACTCTCCCTAAGACATCATCTTTCCCTCTACAATACAACTCCTCATTCACTAAGCTATAGCTGGTAGCCTTTTTTGCCAACCACCTACGTTCACTTTTACTCATACCAGAGGGTGCTTCACAATGCTCAAGAAAGTAAAGTAAATCATGCAACTCCTCCTTTCCCTGGTATAAAGGACTTTTCACAAGGATAGCACCTACTATGAGAGTTTGTAGTTCTTCACCTGCTAAGGCATCTGCTTCTCGATTTTGATCTCTAGGTACAAAGTGCACTCGAACTTCTTTAAAACCCTTCAACAAGGCCTTTGCTTCCCTCATCTTAACAGACAATTTGTCATTTTTACAGGCCCATACACCAACCATTTGCTTAACAATCAACATGGAGTCACCAAAAACATTTAGCTTTGTGATGCCCTGAGAAAGACAACATTGCAACCCTAAAACAAGGGCATGGTACTCTGCTTCATTGTTAGAATGAACCTCTTTTAGATGAAACCCTTTTGAAAAGATCTTCTCTAGGTACAAAGTGCACTCGAAATTCTTTAAAACCCTTCAACAAGGCCTTTGCTTCCCTCATCTTAACAGACAATTTGTCATTTTTACAGGCCCATACACCAACCATTTGCTTAACAATCAACATGGAGTCACCAAAAACATTTAGCTTTGTGATGCCCTGAGAAAGACAACATTGCAACCCTAAAACAAGGGCATGGTACTCTGCTTCATTGTTAGAATGAACCTCTTTTAGATGAAACCCTTTTGCAAAGATCTTCTCCTTCTCTGGACCTAATATTACTATGCCTGCTGATGCCTTGTCTTTGGTTCTCTTGTAAGCCCCATCAAAATACAGACTGTGTGCTCCCAGTAGAACTTCACGCTCCGGGATAGGCGGTACCTTACTGAGTGCCTCTTTCTTGGCCTTCTCATAACACCTTTGTGTGAGGACATCTGCCAAACAAGCACGAGTGGAATCCTCTACTTGTAGTGTGTAGTCAAACTCTTGAAGCTACACCACCCACTTTGCTATTCTTTGAGACAATTCCATGTGTTGTAGAGCATATGGAAAAACCTCCTCAGTTGTGATCACCACAAATTGTCTCGGAAGTAAGTAAGCCCGAAACTTCTCCACTGCAAACTTAAGAGCTAGCACCAATTGCTCAGTTGCGCTGAAACCTTTTTCAGCAGCTGTCATCACTCTACTAGAGAAGTAGACTGGTCTCATGAGAGATGTCTTTGGGTCTTTTTGCATCAAGACAGCTCCTAGAGCTTCTGGACCTACACTAGGATTTACATAGAATAATTCACCCCATGTGGGTTGTAGGACGACAGGCAATGAGCTCAAAATGGTTTTAACTTCTTGAAAGCACCTTTCACCCTCCTCACTCCATGTCAATGTAGTGTGTTTAGTGAGCTGCTGCAAAGGATAGATTGCTTGAGAAAGGAGATGTATGAATCGTCCCATGTAGCGAACCTTTTGAATGAAGGAGACTAGTTGCTTCACGTTTGAAGGGGTAGGTAAAGCTAACAATGTCTTTACCTTTTCAGGGTCAGCCTCAATACCATCTTGAGACACAACATGGCCTAGTAGAGTGACCTTGCTCTCACCTATGTGGCACTTGTCTTTATTCAATTGCCCACCCAATTGGGCCAGACGGGTGAAACCTTCATCAACCTTGGACAGATGTACTTCCCTAGAGCTGTAAATGCAAAAATCATCAATGAAGACTCGTATGGACTTACCAAAGTAAGGTTGAAACACCAAGTTCATAAACCTCTGGAAGTAGCTGGGGCATTAGTTAAACCAAAAGGCATAACTCTATAAGGAAAACACCCCCAAGGTGTTATGAAGGTAGTCTTTCTTTGGTCTTCATCTGCAATTCTGATTTGGAAGTAGCCTGAGTACCCATCACACACTGTGTACCTTTCATGACCAGCCACTTCATTTAGTATTTCATCTTGAAAAGGCAAAGGAAAATGGTCCCTTTTTGTGGCTGCGTTTAGAGGCTTGTAATCCACACATACCCTCCACTTCCCATTTTTCTTTGGTGCTAGCACAACTGGAGACACCCACTCAGAATCTTCCACTGGGTAGATAAATCCTGCCTTGAGTAATATTTTTACTTCTTTTAAGAGTGCATCTTGTTGCACTAGCCCTAATCTCCTTAGCCTTTGCACCACTGGTTTGGCACCTTCCTTTAATTGGATATGGTATTGGGTTACCGTCACTCCTTTAATGTGCTCGTAATCAGTTATAAAGAGGCCAGCATGCTTCTTTAGTACCTGCAAATAGGGTTCTCTCTCTTCTTCTATTAGGTCCTTAGCTAGCATCTCCTCTAAGCTTGTGGCTTCTTCCTTGTTTAGAGAGTCTTGACCACCTTCTCCTTCTGGGTTTCGCAGTATTATACCCATGACTTCCAAAGAGCTAGCATCCTCCTCATATGACTCATCCTCAGATGAAGAGCAGCTGCTTGTGCTCCATTCATCCATAGAAGTCTTCATCTCTAGGTCTTGTTGTCTACCCTGCTTCATGTCATACACAATTTTTTGTTGCAACTCAAGGGAACCTGTCTCCCAATCTTGCCTAGCTTTCATAGCCATAAGCCAAGGTCTTCCAAGGATTAGCGGATAGCCCTCCCCCTTAGTTGGGATCACATAAGCATCAATTGAGATTGCAACACCAAAAGCTGAAACCTTCACTCCATTAACCTTTCCCACACAAGCCACCCTTACATTATTTGCCATCTTAGCTTGTAAGGAAGTTTGCTCGTTTACTTCCAAACCCAACCTGTGCATTAATTTCTCTGTCATAACACAAATCTCGGCTCCACCATCTATGTACACATTGGAGACTCGTTGACTCTTAATCTCTGCATCAATGATTGGCACGATATCCTTCATGCCTCTTGCACTAATAGACCCAACTGACTTTTCCTTAGCCCTCCTGGTGCTGACCATCTTAGACCAGGTTCTACGCATCTTTGGGGAAAGGTGGAGGAGTTGCTGCCATGAAATCTTTGGTCCTTGCTTACTCACATCTGCTACCAGGTCGTAAGGTATGGATCCTACCCCAAGTGGAAAGTCTTCTACTCCTATGTGCCTCCTTGACCTACTCTTCCTTTTCTTGTCTCCTATCACTTGGGAGGAACCCTCATTCCCTTTATCCGGCTCTGAAGCTTCCATTTCATCAGTTCTTTGTCTCCTAACTCTCTTTATTGGCATGGAAACAGCTTCCTCCATTTTTTCTTTCCCTTTATCCTTACCATTGTCAAGACTTATGACAGAGACAGCCCTGTCCTCCCCTCTCGATGGTAGTGGAGGGATCTTTGTTGGTGCTTGTGGTGGTGGAGGAGGGGGTGTCAATATTTGGATTGGTGGAGCCACGTGTGCATTTTGTCCATTTAGTGGCCTAGCTCGAGGAGGAGTGACTTGCTGGCGAGAGGCCGTCTTTGATTACCATTTCCTTGATAGCGTCGTGGATGGGGGCAATAATACATGCCGTGACCTACCTCTCCACAGTTGTAGAAAATGTACTCACGTGCTTGCCTTTGTCCTTCTTGTCTATTTCGTTCATTTCCTGGATGGGGAGCCCTTACACCTTGAACCAGATTGATGGACAGGCTCTCTAGTTGATTGGTGATTTGTTGAAGTAATTCTTGTTGAGAGGACTCTTGGTCTGTTGCTCCTGTCCCTGCTACTACCCTTGCCGTAGGTTGAGCTAGCGGTGGAGGCTCCATTCCCCCTTGTAGTTGAGCTTGGAATTTTAACTTCCTATCCTTCTCCCTTGCATAAGTCATAGCTTTATCAAAGGTATCTGGGAATTTACCTTTTACCTTTTCTCGAAGGATGGGGTAAAGCCCTGCTAGGAAACAGTCCTTCTTTAGGCATTCTGGCGCCCTTTCTCCTTCACCTAGTGATGCACACCATTTCTCCCACAGGTTGGAAAACTTTCCTTCATAGCTTCTATAGTCATTGGGTGATGTTTGGCGTAGCTCTAAGATCTGTCTCCATATCTCCTCTGGAGGCTCATGGCGGCGAAATTCTTCGATGAAGGCCATCTTTAAGGACTCCCAGTCTCTTCTTTCTTCAGGTGCCAAAGTTTGATACCATAATTTTGCACCTTCCCTCAAGACCAAAGGAAAGGCCCTTAACTTAGTAGCTTCGTCATCCCTTCCCGATACCAGAAAGGCCATTTCCAAATTATTCAAAAAGTCTGGAGCAACCTCCCCAGGCTTACCATAAAAATTAGGGAAGGCCATAAGTGAGAGAGTAAACAATTACAAAAACAGCTCCAATTTATTTTAAAATAGAGTATGGTAATTACAATTTGGAGCTTTAGCACAACTTAGCTCAAAATAGGATGAAGATCGACACATCAAAGGAATGGTAATAGTCTAGTAAGGGTAGAATGACAGGATGAGGAGAGCGCAAGATTTCCCCAAGTCTCTCGGCTCCAAACAACAGGGCTATTCTTTGCTGATAAAATATTTTTCTATCAATACAAATATACACACGGATATGACGCACAAAATGGAAAGGAAACATGCGGGGATCATCATTCTCATTATTGGCATCCATACTTACACACAAGAGCCTAGCTTAGTTGCACCACCTTGGAACCAATGAGCCTGATCATCCACAGAAGGTCAGCACCTCGGATCACTTCGACTCTTCCTGATGCATCTGTGAAGACGTAAGGCGTGATGGCAACACTTTGTACAATGCTGAGCCTTTTAGCAAGCAACAATTGGATGCTATTACCATAATCAGCATGACGAATGAAAGTGACACCATTAATGTGCAGCACATCATCAACTAAGATAGTTTCCTTAGATTGAGATAACTTCTTGAAAATTAGCAGCAAAGGTAGGGCAGGGAGGCTTTTCACCCGGTCTCCAAAGCACTTTGGACAATATCCAAAGTGATCTTCACGCGGACAGGAGGTTGGCTTGGGATTGGTGGTGTCTGGATTCACAAAGTGCACTGGGAGCACTCGCAGACGGGCGGCAATCTTGTAGGCAAGCCTTCGCCTCTTTGCTTCAGAAGGATTTAGGGGTGAGAGTCGTGGTTGCAAGTTGGAGGTTGAAGTTGGTTGCTCACTAGCCTTTTTCTTGCCTGTAGTGGTCATGTAATCCCTTATTAATGAGATTAAGCCAAATGATACCTTACGCTTGAGCACGTGCTGCGGCCTTGGGCCACTTAGGTGTAGAGGTGATCTTCCTCCTCTTAGTCGGCTCCTCAGGAAAGAGAGGTCTGGTGATGCTTTCTCTTCCCTTAATGTGTGTCACAGTACCTTCGTGTATGTTGATGTAGAATATTTCAAGCTCGTGTGCGTTGGAGGTTTCTGGAGCACTCATAGGTTGAGAGGAGAGGTATATCAAGCTCTTCTTCTCACTCTCCTTCGTTGGCGACGATCACGAATAAGGCATGTAGAAGAACTTACTTCTTGAATTTCAATGACACTGCAACCTGGTAACAAGACCTCGATGAAAGCTTTTAAGGCCTCTAAAGCCTCCTCCTCTTCTGTTCTCCAATTTGCAAACTCCTCACACCATTCGTCCATGTTGTAGATTGCACATCTTCATTGCTTGTGGACTAAAGGTCTGTGTAGCCCTCCTCCGTGGGGGCACCAAAATGATAGCGGGAAAAAGAGCAGTGCAATCGGGTGGCCTCTGTAATTGTGCACACTCCACAAACCACGCATCATGCAAAAAAGAAAAGAACAAAACAAAGGGGGCACCACCCTAAATTAAGAGGTTTAGGGACCTCACACATAGTGCACATAGGCAAGTGAGACTTCTGGCATTATGATGGCATCAAGACATATGGCAAAACACATAGAAACGAAGCTTAGGGACCTTATGTAGCATATATATACACAAGACATCAGCTTAACAATACAACGGCATCTGATCATACATAACAAGGATATAGAGAAGCAAGCCAAGGATGGCATAATCCCTTGTCAAAAACAATCAACCCAGCAAGTAGGTATGATCCTACTAGCAACACATCAATACCTTAGAGAATGATGGCGAGGATGGTGGCCATGGAGCATGAGAGAAGACTCCTTATTTAGGTTTTAGGGCTAGTAATGTAGCATACTAGAGGGAGAGAGAGAGAGAGGGAGAGAGAGTAGAGCTCCATCCATAGCTCCTCGTTGTGAGCAATGTCGTCATAGCTTCGTTGCTTGGTGAAGTGGGTGAAGTGTTGGTTTTGAGTGAGAGAAGGCCTCCTTATATAGGTTTCTGAGAGGGTTTAGGATTAGGGATAAACATGCTTAAATCCGCTGATTGGGGTTACTTTTTGCTTAGGGTGGTCAACAGATTGAGGTCACCTGATATGTCACCATCAAGATATTCTCTAGAGTGATGTGAGAGGGGAGGGTAAATTCTGATTTTTCTGATTGTGACACATGGGGATAAGGCCTTGACTAGCATTTAAGAGCAGGTAAGGTGGCTGTTGAAACTGGAGGTTCTGCACATGTCAGGGGGGAACCTGCGGGGGGGAGGTGGCAGCTGGGTCCTCCTGAATATCAAATTCTAAAAAAATCCTCAACCATGGCTTCTTTTGACATGTGTTCTTTGAAAAAATCAGCATGTCTCTTTTCAACTCAAAAGTCTTTATCCCTGTTGACTCACCTTTACCATAAGATTTTCCCCTTTTCTCCTCCTATAACTGCATTGTTGATGCCCAATCACTGCTTCTAGTAACAGTGAACTGTTACCTACCAAATACTTATGGTGCAGTAAAAAATATTTACCATGGGTAAAAAAAGTTACTGTAGGTAAAAAGTGATTTGTATTTACCATGTAGGTGAAAAATATTTACTGTAGGTAAAAAATATTTACTGTCGGTAAAAAAGTGAAAACGGAGTATGTTGTGCTGTGAGTCCACACGAACATCCTCGTGTAAATTTCACTAGAAATTCACACCTAGAATGGGCTATTCTGTAAGATATAGGTTGTAGGCATGCATAAGAGCTCGTTCCCACGTATCTTCTGTCCATGGCACTTTTTACTCTTTGGTGCTTGTGAAGTAGATTTTTCTTCTCTTTCGAGATCCCTTGGACTAGAGTATCCTCATCTCCCCAACAACTGACTGTGCCTTTATTGCATCTTCAGAAGGGGTCCTAAAAACCATGCATCACCTTCCTGAAGCAAAGAGGACACAAGTTGACATATCAAGATTTGATCTACTCAGAAACAAAATTACCGTTGCGTCTCATACGCAACATTTCAAAGTACAAAAGCCACCAAGATACATTGAACCGCTGTTGCACATGGCAGTAGTAATGGCAATGGGCTTAGCAGAAAGAAGAGTGGTCAGCTGCAACTTTGGCAACTACCTCCTCGATAACATAAGCAAATCTTAAGGAGATCCAAAAGAGCAAGACCAACATGAATGATGGACCAATGCTTACTCGAATGGCCTACCAAGAATTGGGAATGATTGCTAATCTACCACCTACAGAAGCACAGATAGATTTGATCCACAAATCCAAAAGAGCAGTAAAACTAGTAGCAGGACCATCCACAAGGCCAAAACCAGAGGTTAAACAAACAAGGCAGAGCGCAATAAGAGCGGACATTGATAATGAAAAGAAAGAGTCAGATGCACCAAATAGAGAGTAAGCGGCATAGAGCACTGCAAAAAGCCAAAGACGAGGAGATTGAAGATTTGAGAAAGCAGTTGGCAGAGGCTCGGGGGGATTTGGAGGCTCTAAGGGAAACACAAGAAAAGCCTGAACAAACACAGCCCCAATGGAATTTGAGCAAACAGGAGGATTTGAGCATTCCACTTTTGAAGCTCACCAAATAGATGTGACAAGTACAAGCACATGAAAAGTAACTTAGGAATTTGAAGATCCAACCACGACATCCATCTCGGATTTGGCCAAGGAAGAAATTCAGCGCTGGATCTCAGGGGTGATACAAATTGGCAAGCGAGTATTTTTGAGAAACAAAATAATCAAGCAAGTCCCTTCAGACATTCTTTATTACTTAAAGAAAATTGCAAAAGTGCAAGTGGATTTTCTAGTGTATGTGCTCTCACTCTCATCACCACAAAGATCATTGTCATCAAAGTCCTCTGTGATGACTGACACAGAGCACACTCGATCATTGCATAGAAGATCGTGAGCCCAAGACCCTCTTCCTTTTCTTTGAGAGACTCTCCTAATTGAAGGACTACACCCAAGTTTTGAAAGAATAAACAACCCCTTAAATAACTTCACAATCACTACTAACTATCATATTTTACACAATGTCATTTATCATGTAATCAATACACTCATTGTAATCAACACACTCATCCTATCTCAAAAGCCAAGCATGAGGAAAAGTCTAGCTATGAGCAAGCTGTGATAACAAAATAATAGCATATCTTGATTCTTATGAGGAGATACCAATATGAAGTTGCATTATTATAGCATAAAAAACATTTGAGATTAGGACACCTTTATATCACAAATAAAATAATCTTAATCACACAATGCAACTACATGACATTTTTTGAGCTAGTGGTTTTGTAATCATGAAAAACTAATCAATTTCAAACGCCTCTAAATATTGAAGAATCTATATCTACAAGATCATTATAAAAGGAAATTGAAGATTTTCCTTCCTTCCATAGCCTCTATCTTCAAACTCACTTTACCTAACAACAATGGCCTTGTTCAATGTGATTACCAATTACTAGCCATTTGGGAGATTTTTTTAACCAGATTGTCACTCTACTTATGAACAAAATCACCAAGAAAGAAGGAATTCATGACATCAAAACATTCATAACATTAAAGAGAGCAATCTATTAAATGGAACCAATAGAAGTTCCAATCCCTTCAATCATGGAGCAAAATAAATAGCCCCCGCTTGTTGGCTGATCAGTGTATGATTGTCGGGACCATTTTGCATTGGCATGGGAATGTTAGACAGAGCTATTGGTGCTTTGCACTTGTATTATCCACTTGAAATACATTTCCATATATAGGCTGATCAGCATGTTCTTTTTGACTGGACACACAAGCCAAGTGCTTTTTTCTTACGGGCTGGCAATAGCAGTGGACATCGAGGGAGCTTGGATGAGCAGTCAGCTTCCTTCAACTCCTTTTGGGCTTGCAAATTGTAGCTTTAATGTACATGTCATACATGCAAACGCACCAAGTCTTCCACATCCTTTTCAATATGCTAATTAGCAATGATTATGTTATGCATGTCCCTGATTATATTTTGAGTGCAAAACTTTGCCTACTTTTGATGGGTGCCCTACATTGCGGCATCATTGTAGCGTGTACAACAAGTCACTTGTGTTATTAATGTTGAGAGTGGTTTGGACAAAACATGCCCTTCAATTGTATCTTCAAAGTATCTTTGACTCATGTGCATATGACACCAGACCCTTTGTTTTGCAATCAGCCCCTTGCCTTGCCTCTGCAATTTTTCTAATTGAACAAATTCATTCAAATATCATTTGTGCAACTTACAGGCACATTGACATGGGTCTTGCTTCTATCTGAGTAGTTGTTCTTAGCTCCATTTCCTTTTCTAGGTGTTTTGGATTTTTGTAGTTTTTTGTCATTCACACATTTCCCCATTGGGAGGACTGTAGGTGCCCTAGCTGGGGTTGTTCTCACAATTGTGTTTAAAGTGGAGGAAACAACATAAGCATATGTGGCCATTAAAGACCTCGCCATATTGGCACCATGATGGTGAGTGTATAATTAGAAAAAGCACCTTCTATATAGAGTGTGCATATTTAACTCCATCTTATTTAGTGTTGAAAGAGTTTGTGTTGAAGCTTTGCATGCAGAAAAACTTACCGTCAAAACTTCTTCTATTGGTAACCATTGCAATATAGGTTCTGTTATTGAATCCCTTTCTACTTGCATTGGCAACCAATGCAATAAGATTATGACACCGAATCTTTTTCTGCTTGCATTCTCTACCAATGCAATAAGGTTATGCTTTTTTGCTCGTTGGCCTCTCACATTGTCCTTGCTCTTGTGAAACCTGCCACAACCAGTCCGTGCCAGCATGGAATAGTTCCAATAGGTTCACCATCTATACTATATATAATGCAGCTTAAAAATTTCAAGCAAGAAGAAGGCCTCCACATGTCATGCATTGGTTCACTTCACAAAACTCCATACCAAACATCTAAAGTAAAATGCAAAAGTGAAGGGTAAGATTTGACATGCACAGGGAAATGAAAAGCCTTTCAAAATGTACAAAGACTTTCAACTGGACATAGAATAAATGTATAAGTTTAGTTTCACTCCACCTAGGTAAGTAGAGATAATTTTGGTGGACATTTTGTTATTTAACAAAAAAATAATTTTAATAATAAATTTGTCTTTGTTTTATCAAGGGCTTTTTTCAAGACCAATATTGATACCTTTTAGAAATTTGTGTAAGTTTTTTATTTTTTAAAGCAGTTGAGAAAAAGGAGAAGGTTCACATGTCTGTGCATCGATTTAGGTTGGTCTCGCTTTTAGGGCATGCATGCAAATGAAGGGGTTGTTATCTATATTATTGATATATATATATATATATATATATATATATATATATATATATAGAGAGAGAGAGAGAGAGAGAGAGAGAGAGAGAGAGAGAGATTTTACGATTGAGCTCATGGGGACTTCTACTTATTAGGGACACCCTTGCACTTCAAATTTCCAAGACGTTATTTTCTTAATATTATCATGTATTTACAAAAGAGTAGCTAACATTTTTCCCATACAAATCAAGAAAAATGCGTTGAAATGGGTAAAATGTATGACAAAAAACCAACCCTAACATTGGCATCTCAAACTTGGGGAGACAGAATTCCCAATTGACGGGCCTTTTATCAATTCATAGTTATTTTCTCCTTTTTATTTTTTAGAGTTAAACCATGTGCCACCCTAAAAGATCTACATCTATCCCCAGAAAAAAAGAAGAAGGTTTGTCTGTCTGTGAGTCGACTTCATTTTGTATCGCTTTGGGGACATGCATGCAAATGATGGGATTGTTACACATGTCATTGGCCATGTGTGTGTGTGTGTGTGTGTGTGTGTGTGTGTGTGAGAGAGAGAGAGAGAGAGAGAGAGAGATTGTACCATCAAGCTCATGGGGACTCCTACTCACCAGGGGCACCCTTTCCAAGAAATTATGATTTTCTTGGAATTATAGTGTATTTCCAAATGACAAGAGAGATTGCCCAGTTGCCTTGTTGCCTTTTACCATTTCTAAGGCATTTTATCCCCTTTTACTTTTAGGAGTTAAACTATGTGCCACCCTTAAAAATCCATAAATTCTCTCAATTATGACAAGCATATATATATATATATATATATATATATATATATGAGAGAGAGAGAGAGAGAGTTTGATATCATCAAAACAGTTGTAAATAATTGCTCTCAAATATCTATACATAGAGTCTTGAACTCAAGCGCACACTTTGCCTGTGTGTGTGTGTGTGTGTGTGTGTGAGAGAGAGAGAGAGAGAGAGAGAGAGAGAGAGAGAGAGAGAACGCCTCTCTATCCGATGCCAGCTTCTAAAGTTTTGAGTTATTGTGTGTGTGTGTGTGTGTGAGAGAGAGAGAGAGAGAGAGAGAAAGAGAGAGAGAGAGAGAGAGAGAGAGAGAGAGAGAGAGAGAGAGAGAGAATAAGAGGCTGATTCCAAGACGAGGGATGGAGGAAAGCATTGAAGGTGAGAAAAATCGAAATGAAAGATGAGCGAACCCAAGGCACTGTGTGCCAATCCGAAGAGTCCGAAGTGAGCCAACGGATGGGGAAAAGGCAAGCAAACCCACGCCGGTGTGCACAAATCCAAAGTGGAAGAAACAAATCCGAGGTGGCAAAGGCGGGACGAGGAGAAAAATCTTGACGATATTTGAAGGTTTTTACCTTGAATTTCTCTAAGATTTGTGCTAATCTTGGATTTTTTAATCGTCTTCGAGTTATGATTTATGGCTAAGTTTCAAAATTGATACGTAGGATTACACTAAACTCGCATACAACACAATGCTTTTTCACAAAAGTATAAAAACCGACATATAAGAAAATTTGAGACAAATCAAGGCGAGCAAAATCAACGTGGAAGACAAGTGTTTTTGCGAGCGAACCCAAGGCAGCATGCATGAATGTTACGCGACAAGAAAATTCGAGGTGGCAAAAAGGCGAGCAAACCCAAGGTGGCATGCATGAATCTGAAGTGGCACAAGCAAAACCGAGGTGGCAAAGGAAACAAGCGGAGAAAATTTACACGAATTTCTTTAAGATTTGTGCTAAACTTGGTTTTCTTGCCTTCAAGTTAGAATTTTGTTGCTAAATCTATATTAACTTCAAAAGAATACAATCCTCTCAACTTACTATAAATTCTCTCCACTCACAATTGTGAGTATAGCAAACAAAAAAGAGAACTTATAGCTAAATCTCAAAATTTATAGGTAAACCTTAAGTTTACTTTGAGCATTCGCACATAATATAATGCTTTTTTCATAGAAGTTTAAAATCTGACATATTGAAAAATTAAAGGTAATTTTGCTATGTTTCATCAATGATTTTTCCCTAAAGTTTGTAGGTTTTCTCATCTTCAAAACTAGAACTTAGAGGTGGACTTCAAATTTCCATATGTGGGAATACACAAAACTTGTGTTTTTTTTCAAGCAATCGGATAGCCACTCATATACACAATGCTTCTGTTGAGACACTTGGAAAGCATGCATATGAAAACTTTTATATGCAATCTACTTCTACTTCTACTTCTACTTATACTATATGAGCATTGGAAGCTTTGTATTTGAAAACAAATCCAAGGTTAACGTTGAACACAAGCAAGGCCGAGGCAGAAGGTGAGTGAACCCAAAACCGCGTGATCAAATCCAAAGCGGCACGAGGAATCCAAGGCGAGAGGGAAAATTTAGACGTGAATCTCAAACTTTGTATGTGGAATTCTGGTAAAATTAGGGTTTTTTCTCACCTTCGAATTAGCATTTAGAGTTAAATCTCAAAATTTGTATGTAGGATTACACTAAATCTAGATTTTCTTAGAGCATTCACATACAAATTCTATACTATATGTAATGGAGCTTAAAATTTTGAAGAAGGAGAGAGCATCAACATAAGCTATTAGGTGACCTTATTTTGCTTTTACTTCTATCACATTTGAAGGTGCCAATGGTGCGTAAGTGTACGCAAACAAATAGTGTACACGTACTAACCTACTTATGCATCGTTATAATTTGGTGAACACTATCACCATACTTGTGCACAAAACATAGACAGTGATGCAAGCAAGTGTGGCATCTGTAGAGCAACATAGACGGAAGGGCCAATCACATTCTTGATATTAAAAGAAAGTCAACTCATCTCTGAAGCTCTCTTGCTACATTAGAAACTATGAGCCCTAATAACTTTTTCACAACTCCACTCTTAGACATGAAAAGTTTTATGATTACACAATGTACCAGTTATGGACACTCATCTTTAAAAACTTGCTGCCTTACCCAATTTGTACTTTTGCACTTGGTAGCACCTTTATCAACCCCAGGTACCAAGGGGAAAACGTCCTTCTACTATATAGTAGGTTATGATATGCACTATTGACATGCCTTGGTCTCACAAGAAAGAAGCAAGGATAGAAGCAAGTAAGAGAGTGGAGTCGAGACATTGAATTCAATTGTTTTTCCATTGTTGTAACCAATTCTATAGAACCCACTGTATTGTTGAAACCAATTTTGTTTCCATTGCTAAAACCAATCCTATAGAACCCACTCCATTTTCAAACAAAGCTTTATGATCACACTGAATTCTCTTGGCTTTCAACTCTTTCACACCATGCTAACTTATCTAAGCTATATAATCAAGCTTGTTAGCATTGCTAGACCCAAACACACAAAAAGGAGGACTCTGTGTGTGTGTGTGTGTGTGTGTGTGTGTGTGTGTGTGTACAACCTATTAGGTTTATTGAACAAGGGCTAACAGCTCACAAAAAATAAAGTCTCTAAGAAGCTCCCAAGCTTGGTATTAAAAAATGATTTGCAACTACTTGAATATATTCATATTTGTTAGAATCTGTCAAGAGGTTGTGTCATGCATCACTTTTAAAAATACAATAGACTATACATGTAGCAAGAGAGTATTGATGGTGCTCTACTCAAAGGAAAAGATAGCCCTATGAGAATAGTGGCCATGTTTCTTTGGCCGCAGCAACACGCGGGTCACATACTAGTATGTATAAAATCATCGAGAAGGTTTATGATTTTTTATAAAATCATCTCGTGTAGGATTTGAAGTAGGTGTGGTCTCTATAATCGAGCAGGCCAAAGAGGGCTATAACAGTATCATGGGGAAGACTAGTCCAGTCCACATAACGCTCACGCATAAGCCCAACCACTTCTTCCAGACCCTCTTCATCATCAAAAGACTCCACCTTTGTGGTTGTAGCTACGCAAGGGGCTCCATTTCATTGGCAAGTCAAATACGACATGCTAGCCAGCCTATTGTGCATAGGAGTAGGGTGGCATGGTACAAATGAAGATGATGAACTTGGAGATACCTTGCTAAGCTCCTGACTTGTGAGCTAGATTTAATTGCTAAAAGTAATGGCTAGTGGCTCCTTCTACCATCGTTCCCATTCTACCAAGACCTGATGTAGAGATGATCCCGCTCCATCAAGATGAATTCCTTGTTGACCAGCATTGGTAAGCCAGGGACGAGGTCTAATTCTCTCAAAAAATGGCATTGTCACTGTCCTGAAGACCAAAATAATAAAATTTTAATAAAAAAAACACCCTACCCTCATGACCCTTCCGCTCCCCGGTCTGTTGCTACAACCTGTCCACGTCGGCGTGGACTGGTTGCAGCAAACACACCAAGGAGGGGTATGGTCATGTGCATTGCGGCTCATTAATATCTTTAAAACAACATTTTCAAGAAGGCTAGGGAGGGTAGGTTCATGCTGGTAGGGAGAAGACTAGGGAGGGGTAGGGTCATATGGGTAGTCATTTCTTTTTAAAAAAACGTCAAGAAAACTAGGGATGTGTTGTAACCTGCGGTGCCACTAGCAAAGAAAGCGGCACATCAGGCATAGAAAGTGGTGCCACAGGTAGGCATATAATTCAACTGTGTTCCTCTTGGGAAAACAATGGCAAGACGGCATGATGTTGAGGTGTTAAAATGGATGATAGTACAACAACACCTGCAATGTGATAGCGAGTAATGCAAGGGATTTTTTCCATGATTAAATGGATTTGGACATTGGATTGCAGCCATACATGTCAATGTATATAAGAAACAACTATGCACTTGTGCTGGTTGCTCTTGTTTACGTGCTACTACAAAGGATCCTGAAAGGCTGTGGAAGCTTTGAATTGCCATTATTTGAGTGAGGCGGGCCTGGATATCCCAGTGAGAGCACTCACAGGATAGGAGCTTTTAAGAAATTGTTGCTTCATAAATTTACCTATGCATCTTGCAGGCAAATGCACTCGAGACTTGGGCTTTTTTTGTGCAAAAGAACTTGCATTTGGCTCTAGGTCAAATCGTTTCTGTTTAATGATCACGATACTCTTTTTAAGCAAGAAATTGTCTGCACGGAAAGTGGTTCTAGAAGCAAAATGATCAATTCAAGCAGCCTTCTAGAGGTCCCTGCAAGGCACCTATTCAAGCTTTATTTTATCCTTGAATTTGCAATTAGAAAGTCTCAAAGAATTAAGAGGTATCTTATAAACCATTGCATGTTGCACAAGTTGCCAAGGAACTTAAGCGAGACGAAACTTTTGATAACTAGTAAACTGGAGCTTGCCACAACTCTTTTACTGCCTACTCTTACCCAAATACCTTTAGAAGACAACAATCAAATCCATGAAAGCTAGACATGTTAACCTCTCAATCAATTTAACTTGCATGTACAAGCACCTGCTAAATTCTCTGAAATGAACTCTATTTTACTCAGATTTTGCACTATAAGTTGATTGTATTAGTTTCTCTATCGAGCATAGATATCCAGTTTCCTTCACAAGTATTAACTTCCAAAGGAACACTCTCGATGTGATGCAACCATTTTTTAAAAGATCTAACAACCTTCTATGCTTCCTTGGATGATTTCTCCCCTTTCATGGTCTTGTCCATACATACAAGCCCCAATTTGCACTTGCAAGCTTCACTTAAAGAATTTCATTGTCTATAAACTGGTTTGAGTAAAAGAGACCTTAGAAATCAGCTTTTTCACAACTAAGCAAAGACACAACTAAACATCTACCTATTTCACATGAGCCTCATAGAATGGGCCCTTCTCTTGTGTTCCTAGCAGATCTCAACATGGATTAATTGTTAGTCATGTTTGGTTAAAAGTAGTAGAAAAATCATACCTCAAGAATCTTGTTGAGATGGTCATGAGGCAAATGGGTATGCTTGAGCTCATCATGCATTCATTGGGCACATCACTTCATCATTGCCACTACATATGCCATCGAAGTAGTTGCAACGGGTGCATCCACACCTTACTGCTCTCATTTATTGATCTGGCAAGAGGAAAGGGAGGGCCGCTCAAGGTGGTGCACTCCGAAGCTGAGAGAGAGAGAGAGAGAGAGAGAGAGGTTGTTCTTGCTTGCTTTAGGCACTTGTTTTTTCTTACTTACAAAAGGGAGTTGTTTATGCTTTAAGAGGTTCTCAGATAGAATTGTAGGCTTACGAGGTTACTTTTTTGCAAATCTAAGTGCCAACTTTTTGGTGGGCTATTTTTGAGAGGAGTTATGCCACATGGAATTGAATTATGTATGTTTCGAGTATGAAGAGATGGAGATTCAGAAAAAAACCAACTTCATGGTACTGGTAAAATTCCACTACTACAGTAGTGCCAAAACTGGCTTTAGACAGTTCCAAATATGGTACCGTAGATTTGGTTCTGTCGATAGGCTTTGGTACTCTATAGATATTATTTGGTACTCTACATATAGTCTTTGGTACTATCAGAAGTGTGGGGTACCCTGTAAATAGACTTTGGTCCTATAGTGGTAGGCTTTGGTACTCTATAGATAGGATCTGGTACTCTTCAGAGAGGATTTGGTACTCTACATATAGTCTTTGGTGGTATCCGATGAGTTTGGTACTCTACATATAGGCTTTGGTAATATTAGAAGTGTGGGATACCCTGTACATAGACTTTGGTCCTATAGTGGTAGGCTTGGTACTCTACAGATAGGATCTAGTACTCTTCATAGAGGATTTGGTACTCTACAGATAGTCTTTGGTGGTATCCGATGAGTTTGGTACTTTGTAAATAGACTTTGGTTCTCTATACATAGGCATTGGTACTGGATAAATAGGTTTTGTACTCTTTCAAGAGGGTTTGAAACTCTATGGATAGGCTTTGGCACTCGATTGCTAGGATTTTGTACTCGATATACTAAATTTGGTACTCTACAGATCTGAGTTGGTACTCCATAGATAGGCTTTGGTACTCGATATACCGGATTTGGTACTCTACTGATAGCGGGAAAAAGAGCAGTGCAATCGGGTGGCCTCTATACTCGTGCACACTCCACAAACCACGCCTCATGCAAACAAGCAAAGAACAAAACAAAGGGGACACCACCCTAAATTAAGAGGTTTAGGGACCTCACACATAATGCACATAGGCAAGTGAGACTTTTGGCATTATGATGGCATCAAAACATATGGTAAAACACATAGAAACGAATCTTAGGGACCTTATGTAGCATATATATACACAAGAAATCAGCTTAACAATACAACGGCATCTGATCATAACAAGGATATAGAGAAGCAAGCCAAGGATGGCATAATCCCTTGTCAAAAACAATCAACCCAGCAAGTAGGTATGATCCTACTAGCAACACATCAATAGGATAAGGCCTTGACCAGCATTTAAGAGCAGGTAAGGTGGCTGTTGAAACTGGAGGTTCTGCACATGTCAGGGGGGGACCTGCGGGGGGGAGGTGGCAGCTGGGTCCTCCTGAATATCAAATTCTCAAAAAATCCTCAACCATGGCTTCTTTTGACATGTGTTCTTTGAAAAAATCAGCATGTCTCTTTTCAACTCAAAAGTCTTTATCCCTGTTGACTCACCTTTACCATAAGATTTTCCCCTTTTCTCCTCCTGTAACTGCATTGTTGATGCCGAATCACTGCTTCTAGTAACAGTGAACTGTTACCTACCAAATACTTATGGTGCAGTAAAAAATATTTACCATGGGTAAAAAAAAGTTATTGTACGTAAAAAGTGATTTGTATTTACCATGTAGGTGAAAAATATTTACTGTGGTAAAAAATATTTACTGTCGGTAAAAAAAGTGAAAACGGAGTATGCTGTGCTGTGAGTCCACACGAACATCCTCGTGTAAATTTCACTAGAAATTCACACCTAGAATGGGCTATTCTGTAAGATATAGGTTGTAGGCATGCATAAGAGCTCGTTCCCACGTATCTTCTGTCCATGGCACTTTTTACTCTTTGGTGCTTGTGAAGTAGATTTTTCTTCTCTTTCGAGATCCCTTGGACTAGAGTATCCTCATCTCCCCAACAACTGACTGTGCCTTTATTGCATCTTCAGAAGGGGTCCTAAAAACCATGCATCATCTACATATGTGCTTTAGTACTCCATAGATAGCCTTTGGTACTCAATAGACAGTATTTGGTACTCTACGTATAGGCTTTGGTGCTATCAAAAGTGTGGGGTACCCTATAAATAGACTTTGGTCCTATAGTGATAGGCTTTGGTACTCTACAGATAGGATATAGTCTTTGGTGGTATCCGATGAGTTTGATACTCCGTAAATAGTTTTTGGTTCTCTATACATAGGCATTGGTACTGGATAAATAGGTATTGGTACTCTATCAAGAGGGTTCGAAACTCTATGGATAGGCTTTGGCACTCGATAGCTAGGATTTTGTACTCGATATATTGGATTTGGTACTCTATAGATGTGCTTTGGTACTCCATACATAGGCTTGGTACTCGATACACCAGATTTGGTACTCTACATATGTGCTTTGGTGCTCCATAGATAGCCTTTGGTACTCGATAGACAGGATTTGGTACTCTACATATAGGCTTTCGTACTATCAGAAGTGTGGGGTACCCTGTAAATTGATCCTGGTCCTATAGTGATAGGATTTGGTACTCTACAGAGAGGCTTTGGTGGTATCCGTTGAGTTTGGTACTCTGTAAATAGACTTTGGTTCTCTATACATAGGCATTGGTACTAGATAATTAGGTTTTGATACTCTATAGAGAGGGTTTTAAACTCTATGGATAGGCTTTGGCACTGGATAATTAGGTTTTGATACTCTATAGAGAGGGTTTTAAACTCTATGGATAGGCTTTGGCACTCGATAGCTAGGATTTGGTACTTTATAGATATTCTTTGGTACTGTAAACACTCTTGCCGTATAGCAGACTACCAAATTTGGTACTGTCTGGACCAAATAAGCCTTAAGTAGCACCAAACAAGATGTACAATTACTAGAAGTTGTTAGTACCTGAGATTCGTCGGAGTAGATGTATAGGATGTTTGACGACACTTTTCCTTCCAATTCTCATCTTGCATATGTCTTTCTTGTTGGGTGAAACTCTGCTCTCTGATGTCCAAAAGGCATATACCAAATCTCTTGTTTCATTGGTAATAACGGTTCCTCATGGAAATTGTCTCTCACAAGCACTCAATGGCAACACTTCATCTTCATATTTATTCTCTAGCCGTGAGCTTGCTGCAGCTTAATTCCTTCGATGGATCCCCAGGATACTAGCCATTTTGGATTGGTTTATTGATTGTGAATTTGTACTATTGTTCATAATCATTGCCAAAGAGCTTCTCTTTACAAAAAGTTCACTTGCTGAATGAGGGACCTTGATTTGAGTCAAAGTGTTGCGCACACCCGATACAACAGTGTCTTCGACTTTGCTGAAATGTGATGGTTGCAGCAAGGAAAATGTTTGGTGGTCCAGGAGTTGCCGGAATATTTCCTTCTGCTCATTCTTTGCAATCCCTACTGTTTGCTTGCGCCAACATCGAGCCACCGCTGCACAAATGTTCTTTCTTGACCTGGCTTCCGGTAATCCAAGAGCAGACGTAGGATGTCTTTCCTTGCTTCTCTGTGCGCGTTTCTTTGCAGCCCAATAATCACGAAGAAAAGCCTGATTACCGATACATGTAGCTGGAATACTAGTGCTAATGGAATTGATGTGCATCTACTGAACATTTCTTGGGCCACCTTGTACCTCGTCAAAAGAGAGGAACTATGTGTCACCTTCCATCTCGTCGATAGAGGCGAGCTGTGCATCACCTTCATCCTCGTTGAACGAGAGGTCCTGAGCATCGCCTTCTATCTCATCGAAAGAAAGGTCTTGAGCATCACCAAGCCAGTAATCTCCTGCGCTACTATCCATTTGCAAATAGAGAGAGAGAGAGAGAGAGAGAGAGAGAGAGAGAGAGAGAGAGAGAGAGAGAGAGAGAGAGAGAGAGAGAGAGAGAGAGAGAGAGAGAGAGCTCTTGAACACAGTAGCTTGGTGGCTATGGAGGTGGCAAGGAAGGTGAGAAGGTTCAAAATTGAGTGAGACACACAGGGAGAGGGACGTGCGAGGGAGGGAGGGAGGGAGAGAGAGGTGCTGGAGTGAAAGCTCCCAACCGTAACCCCACCCCCCGGCCCCGCCCCAATTCCAAAAAAATGCCCATGGTTTTTACACACAAGAATCACCAAGCATATGTTGTGTCAAGGACACTTCTTTTTGTACCACCAAACCATGCTTTGACCCACATGGCCTTGAGCGAAACAACATAGGTGATTACAGAGAGTGTTCCTGTCATAGTGCTACAAATTCAGACTATCATTGACAATCAACCCGTCTGGCAAAAGAAATGGTTTGAGTAGTGACCCACATATGAAACATACTATAGGAATGCTCCGCAACATCTTTGGATCGACCCAACTTACTGTCCCATCAATAGACGACGATCCTGGGACATCTGTTACTCTTGGAAAAGAAAAAGACTAGCAGTATTGAACTACCTGGTTATAACAAAGCCAATCAATAACAACCCCCTGTCACAAAAGTATATGGTTCAGACGCTCAGAGGGGTCATCGACATGATGAAGGAGATCCCAAATCTTGCATGCCAAATGCTCGTGAAAATTGCCAAGATGCTAATCACTTGCATAACGACATTCAATTATATAGAGGTAGTGGAGCATCCTTGGCAGGTTTTTGTGGAAGGCACTAGAGGGCTCTGTTAGAATATGGAGACATAAATCCCAAGCAAACATGTCATCATGGGATTCTATGTGAGAGTCATGTTCCTACCCTCCCACTACATGCAGACTTTTGAGGAGGCGTTCATGACCAAATTCTTTGAGGCAGAGTCATCCATATTTAATCCCATGACCAAAGATCTGCTAGCCCAACATATAGCCTGTCAAAGCACTCTTAGCAATAATCCTTCTCAGAGAGTTGGCGACAAAAGTGGAAATCGAAGCAAGGGTGCAGAAGTTCACGCACCTCACTGCAATGCTAGAAAAAAGACTAATTAACTACTAGAAGACACTCAAAGATAGATTGCACGAGGATGTGCAATGAATAGAAATGAGGGAATGTTTTGTGGACACGACGAGCTGACAAGAAAAGGTGGATTTACACCAACCCTTGTAGTACTCGCTCATTTTTTTGAAAAAATCAGTATAATTCAGCTAATGAGGATTCGTAATTGTAATTTAATTTGTCATGCCCTCTTAGTCTCTCTGAGTCTACACCCCTTGTAAGTGGCCGAATGGCCGCAGAAAAGTCCCCTTAGCTCTTAAGTCAAAACCCTTAGTTTTTGACAAAAACATTATCATTAGCAAGAAGGAGTATTGGACATCCACTGTGAGAGCCTCTTGCTGGTACAATTTGTAATCCACTTTTCTCCTTGTCTGCTAATCAGAATTCATTTCCGAATAGCACATTGTGTTCCTTGTCTCTTGCTCTACAATCTAAGTGTAATCATTCTTGATTTTGATGTGGTTTGTGAATTTTTTCTTGTGAGCTAAATGCATTGATTTGAGGTCTTAAGTGGTTTTTTTTTTATGTTTTGACCTTGGATAGGATAAGTATTTCTATGCTTAAGGGGGGGACCTTTCCATATAGTTCTGTTTCAATTTTTTGCACATTTTTTGTGATGGATCGTGATTTATGTACCTTTCCAGATGGTTGCAAAACTTGGTAGATTGTACCCTTAGGTGTTGTAATACCTCTCCTTAAGTTTCGCTGCATTCCAAAATCGTTTGGATGCCGAAAAGGCGTGATAACCTAGAGTGGTAAGATCGGAGATATACTAATTTTCTAACTAGGAAGTGGTTGATTTGCTTTTGTTGTAGTATGAATAGCCCTCTGAGTTCACTTTGGTGAGATTGACACTCTCATTCACTCTCCGTGCCCCATCTCAAGTCGCTTCCTTGCATATTGAAATTTTGTTAGTACCAAAAAACTATGCTACAGACCTCCGTCGGGCGGCAACACGTTAGCAGCACCTTCAAGCACTATTGATTTTAGTGTTTTAAAATGCAACGAAGGAGGCTTGGCTGTCCACGGTTACATGCACATGAGCACAAAGCATTGCCTAGTAGCATTTTAAATTGCTATCGCATGAGCTTCCTGTGACAACGGTGACATGCAAGGGAGAGTGAAGTAGCATTGGCAGGGAGATCTTCTTCCACTTTTCAAAACAATGTGTATCTTCCTGCCTTGCTCTTCTTCATGCATGGGTGCTTTTCCTCACCCAAGGTCACGGAGCACAAAGCTCTCATACCATGTCAAAGTTAACGATGTGGAAGTGTGGAGACCAAGGGGAGAAAACACACGATAGAGTCTCTTGAACTCAACCTTGGCAATGAATAAACTAACAATAATACAATGGGGGTGGTAATAGGTCACATATATATATATTCACTAACAATAATTCAATGGGGGTAGTGGAGACCAAGGGGAGAAAGCACAAGATAGAGTCTCTTGAACTCAACCTTGGCAATGAATAAACTAACAATAATACAATGGGGGTAATGGGTCACACACACACACACACACACACACACACACACACACACACACACACACACACACACACACACACACACACACACACACACACACACACACACACATATATATATATATATTCACGTCAATAACTTTCCCTAACCAGACTTTGAAAAATAAGTAAAATAAACACCTAAAATCCAAAATAAATATTGGGCATACAACAAAGGTGACCGGCCAAGTGGGAGGTGCTGCCAAGAAGGGGGGAGGAGGGTACATCGGCAAGGAGAAATCTTGATGTCAAAAAGGGGTCAAGATGATAGGCTACCAAGGGCGCGCGCGGGGGGGGGAGGGGGGATGGAGACTAAAACTGCATAGGGAGGTAAGGCTACAAGGGATATGGCTTCTGTTGGTGACAAATATACAGTTGAAGAATCTGCCTCTCTATCAAAGCTTTTGATTATGAACAACCCAAAGTGCCCTATAGGTTGTGGTTAAAATCCATGTGCCTACAAGTCTTACCTCCTTGGTGTGTGAATTGGTGACAAATATATAAGTGAAGAATCTAACTCTCTATGAAAGCTTTATATTATGAACAACCCAAAGTGCCTTATAGGTTGTGGTTCAAATTTGTGTGCCTGCAAGTCTTAGTCCCTGGTTTTGTGAATTGTATTGGATTTACATGAATCAAATCCATTCTTCTATTCTTTTGTCATTGCCATCTATGATGGTCCAATTTACACAGTCTTTCATGTTGTTGTTTATATAAGGTTCTTGCGAAGGAGTCATATAATGCTGTGTAAAACCAAATGTTAGTTTTGATATTATTCATTACCAAAATTTATTACTTTGTACTACCAAATTGGGTACCATAATCGACCAAATGGTATGTCTAGTAGTACCAAATTTGGTACCATCCACTAGTAGAAATCAACCATGTTGTCTTTCTTACAGAGTTTTAACTATCTTTTATACCATGTTGTCTTTCTTATAAAGGTCTAACAATATTTTATGTCTCCTTTGTTATAAGTGTAAAACCAAATGTTAATTTTTATAATGCTTAACACCAAGTTTGGTGATTCATACTACCCAATTGGTTCTTTATATGTTGAAATGGTCTGTCTAATAGTACCAATTTTGGTGTTGTGCAACCAGTAGATATCTTTCATGTTATCTTTCTTATGAAGTGTTTGTTCTTTCATATTGTCTTTCTTATAAGGTTCTTATGGAGTCAAATAATGTTGTATGTTAGCTTTTATATTGCACGGAAAAAAATTTGGTACTTAATACTTCCAAATTGGAAACTTCATACTACCAAAAGGTCAGTCTAGTAGTACCAATTTGGTATTGTCAAGTGGAATTTTTCTACCTTTAACTTTTTAGTATCAGATTGCAACTATTTGGTTGGTTCAAAGAAGGTAATGTGCTACATTATTTTGATAATTCCTAGTCCCAAAATTGATTGTGTTGTGTGAATTTTATACTATAGTTCCAAACAAGTACGAAAACTTGGTACTATTTACATTTTATTTGGTAATGTATATTCCTATACTTAGCAATGTAAGCTGCAATTGTTGTATTCAAGATTCTGATACAAATAATGTCTTTGATTTCACTCCTTTGAATTTTGCATACTATAGGAATGCAACATCGATGGTGGTTAAAAGAGCCATTGGTGGACATAAAGCTCCCTAAAGATCTACCAACTAAAGTTGTTGGGTGGTAATTGTGGATGCCAATGGTGTGGTTGAAGAGTTATTTTGAGGTGCTAGATGATCTTTGGTAGTTTCCCTTCCTAGATAAAATCAAACCCCAAGGTGTGCAAGTCAACAAATATTCTTAATGTTGATGAGTTTATCCTTGCTAAGAAGGAAAGCCTACACCATGCTCTGTTCATGTTAAAAAATGCTTAATCTTATGAATACAATGCACACCTTCTTTCTTGTATTGATGAAGATGCAAGGACCATTTTTAGTTACAATGAACATTGTCTAATAATGTGCATTCTCTATACAAGCATGTACTTGAAACTAGTCTCTTACTTACATCCACAAAATAGTTTCTTCTAGGATGAATGCAAGGTTTGGGCTAACACTATTCAACAAGCTCCACACATTCCAAAAGGGTTGGGTAACATGCCTATATTCCTAAAGAGGCTGAGGAGAGTATGGAAGGAACACCCATAGTTTAATGAAACCAACACAAATCTAGTCAACAATACTAGATATGAGTCGTTGAAAAATGAGTATGATGCCTGATCTAAAACATTTTCAGAAATCCCCATAGGCTGTACATTTGCCTCATTGGAACTTACATTCGTATTTCCACCACTGAAAAGAGGCAACAAAGTGTCATAAATGTCCTGTGAGCTTACATTACTGTCTCTAGTACATGACAGCAAGGGCTGAACAGAATCTTCCACAAACACTACATCCCGTGAAACCAAAATACGTTTTGTTTGCGGATGATACAACCTGTAACCTTTGCTTTCAGCACTGTAACCAACAAAAATACATTTGACAGCCTTATCATCCAATTTTCTGCGCTGCACTTGTGGCACCAAAGCATATGCCAAACAGCCAAAAACACGCATGTGCTCAATAGAAGGCTTTCTATCATGCCACGCTTCATATGGAGTAATAGACTGCAAAGCTTTTGTAGGACACCTGTTAAGTACATAAGTGGCACACATGATGGCCTCAAGCCAAAAAGAATGCGGCAAAGCTTGACTTTTGACCATACATCGTGCCATTTCCGTTAGTGACCTGTTTTTCCTCTTAGCAACACCATTTTGGTGAGGTGTATAAGGCACTGTACATTGGTGTTTTATCCCACGACTAGCCAGAAATGCATTAAATTCATGAGACATATACTCCCCCCCTCGATCGGAACGGAGGGTGCCCATAGTACATTTTGAGACATTTTCAGCCATAGCCAAAAATTGTTTGAAGCACATAAAAACTTCGGACTTTGCTTTAAGCGGAAATACCCATGCATGCCTGGAGTAATCATCAATGAAAGTCACGAAGTACAGGTAATTGCCCAAGGACGGAGTTTGCATGGGCCCACAAACATCACTATGCACAAGCTGCAACCTGCATGTGGCCCTAACTGAACCATCCTTTGGAAACTTAGAACGTTGCATTTTACCCAGAATACAGCCTTCACAAACATGTTTGACAGGTGCTTCAAGAGGCAGCAAAGAAGCAACCATATCAGATTTCTGCAAACGCAGCAAACTGGCAAAATTCAGATGACCAAAACGTGCATGCCAAAGTTTTGCATCTGAAATAGCCCTTGAATCTGCAACAGCATTTGCAAAATTTTGTCCACACTTGTCATACAAAGTGAGCTTATACAGCCCACGGCACAAAAGCCCAGATGCAACAATTTCATCACCAAAACTGAGATCATGAACTGTACATCTGTCATCCACAAATTTGACTACAATTCCAAGTCTAGCAAGTGCGGATACAGACAAGAGATTCTTCTTGATCCCAGGTACATAAAGTGCATCAACAAGTGTGAAGGAACTGCCATTAGCAGCAGTGAGCACAATCTTTCCAACTCCCTGAACTGGATAAGAGGCGTTGTTGGCACAAGTGACTGAATTCCCATGAGGGAGAGACTCGAGAGAGGTAAACAATTCACGATGTGAGGTAATGTGCTTTGTAGCACCACTGTCGAAATACCACACATGTGAATCTGCAGCAACTAACAAGCATGCATCATGGAAAGCAGGATTGTAAGTGCACTCTGCGCTAAAAGCCCATTCTGCATCAACGTCAGCATCACAATCTCCTTTCACAGAAGACTCAAGAATGGCTGCATTTGTAGTGTAACCAACATTTGCAGTGGAACCACCCTCTTTCTTCTTAGCCTCTTTGGCCTTCAACTTAGGACACGACTTGATCAAGTGATCATTGGCTTTACAATAATGGCAACGCATCTTCTTTTTGCCCTTATCACCAGAATTTCCAGACGAAGTGCTGCCACCAGAAGCATTAGGAACATAATTTTTGCCACTCACAGCAGAACCATAAGAAGTGGCTGCATTACTGTTACCACCCTTTCTTTGAGAAGCAATAAAAGCCTGTTCAATTGCACGCTGCCTAGTCCTGTTTTTTCTAGAAAGTGACTCTTGCAACAGCAATGTGCATAATGCATCAAACTTGACAACTTCAGGATTTCCTTGGGTCATCAGTCTCCAAGTACTAGCAAAAGTCTGGTAGGAATCTGGTAAGGCATCAAGAACAGTCTGCACAAGGGAACTGTCTGAAATGACTTCACCTGCAGAAATGAGTTTCTCATTGATATCCTTGACACTAGCAAGGAAAGTGTCCATATCATCTTCCTCATGCATAATCTTCGACTCTAGCTCTTTATGCAGCAAAGCAATTTTAGCCTCATTGCAATTTTAGCCTGTTTTGCAGATTTTGCTGAACGGATGTGAGGAATAATGGTGCGCTTCACAGACAACGCAATCAATGCATGAGCCTGCGCATCCTTAACATCCCAACGAGCTTGTTCTGCCGTAGGCAAAACAACTCTAACAGCTGCAATCCTTGCAGCAAGACCTGCAACATCCTCAACATCGCCTACATCTTCAGAACCAGGACGTACATCAATGCCCTGCACAATGTTCCAGACACCTTTTGACACAAGAACATGTTGCATCATATAAGCCCACATAGGGTAGTTGTCCCCATCCAACCTGTCCTCAGCAGCAAACATCTTGAACACATCTGTGTTGTTGTTGTCAGCCATGGTAAATGCTGCACCTGATGTGAAAAATGCCCAAAAATAGGAGAAATGGAGCGGGAACAACTTGTGCTATATAGCACAAACCGTAGAAGACTATAAGGCACCTGTTATGCAGAAAACGGCACTGACAAAAAATCTGCACAAAATGACGAAATAGCCTGTGCAGTACTGCCTGTAGTGGAAACGGAGGCCGAAATGAGCCCAAATCAAAATTCTGAGCATAATCGAGCTCTTCGAGTTCTCCCAAAATATTTGGCGACCTGCAAACGCTCGCCAAAGCTCACTGAAATCGGAGAAAGTGAGCAGGCGTGTGCTGGAGCAGCTGGCGACTAAGCCTAGGAGGACGTGACCTGCTCTGATACCAATTGTTGGAATTAGGGTTGCAGAGAAACACACACAGCTTGGAGAAGACGAAGGAAGCTCAAGGCACACAATAGAGAGTGTGTTACTTAGTGTGCAATGGAAAGATAGATAGCCCTAGAGTGATGGGCGTATATACAATGCACGGGGGAAAAAACCTCCTAAAGAGGGAAAAAATGCCCCGACGGTCCTAGTGTGTTCACACACATCACTACCACATGTATATGGTAACAAAAATTATTGTGGCCACTTCAAGTTGTGAGGCTGGATACATGGCATTCTTCATAACTATGGTTGAGTGTGTATGGCTCAGACGCCTAATTGATAATTTGGGTGTTGGACAAGACATGACAGAACAGGACACTGGGTGTTAAACATTTGGGTGTCGGACAAGACACTGCCAACACTATCTACACTCACAGTCAGAAGGCATTGGCAGTTGCAAGGAGCCCAATTTTTCATGCTTGCACAAAGCACATTGAGGTGCATTACTACTATGTCAAGGAGAGGCTCTCAACAAGAGAGATCAACTTGGCTTATGTGCCAACACATGACAACCTTACAGATATTTTCACAAAGGTGTTGTCTCATGAGAAGTTTGAAGCTTTCTGCAAAGTTTGGGGCTTACTCCCCTTTGTTGAATCATCATGTCCTCAGGACATGGAACTTCCTTATACTCTATGTGCCAACTCTCATTCACCACATCACTCCCAGAGGGGAATTTGTTACCATATACATGTGGTAGTGATGTGAGTGAACACACTTAGGATTGTCGGGGCAATTTTTCCCTCACTAGGAGTTTTTCCCCCCCATGCATTGTATATACGCCCATCACTATAGGGCTATCTTATCTTTCCATTGCACACTAAGTTAAACACTCTCTGTTGTGTGCCTTGAGCTTCCTTCATCTTCTCCAAGCTGTGTGTGGTTTTTTACAACCCTAATTCCAACATACTTAGTAGGTCACTCATAATCTAAGGATCACTCCTCGCTGATAACAACATCAATGTTAGTGTGTTTGTTTACAACCCTAATTCCAACATACGCACTAGGTCACTCACAATCTAAGGATCACTCGGTCTTTGTTGTGTGCCTTGAGCTTCCTTCATCTTCTCCAAGTTGTGTGTGTTTTTTTACAACCCTAATTCCAACATACACACTAGGTCACTCACAATCTAAGGATCACTCCTCGATAACAACATCAATGTTAGTTGGTCACCTTGCAATTGAACATCTCCAGCATAACTGTCTACTACCACTAGCATAATGTCAATACTCATAAAATAAACTTGGATGGGGTACAAAGTCTCTTTGAGGTTGTCAACCCTCAAGAAGTAAACCTAACAAGAAAACACATCCACTCAATGATTGAAAAAATTGCCATGTCCTTTCTCATTGCTCTAGGCTGTCACACCATTTTGTCGACTATACAGACTGTCATGAAACTTTAAGGAAAGCTTCACTAGGTGTGAAGGGACAAGGCTACAAAGTCTTGTTGCATTTTGACAAGGTACATAGATTGTGATCCATCATGACCCAAGTCCCAGAAATTGCAACATAATATACTAGAAAGGTTGCCCTATGGTCTAGGAACACTCTCCTGTGGTCAAAACTTCAATAAATTGTGATTTAAGCACTCAAATTTAAAGATTGGGCTCGTAGACACGGAGTCACAAACTAGAACAAAACTGACAATGCCTACACTTGAATGGAAGAGCATGGAGAGAGAAAACAAAATGCAAGTTTTGGAATTGAGAAAGGATTACCCAATCATTAGTTATGATGATTACAAATTAGAGCTGATAAGTTTCTCGAGTGAACATACAATAGAGCTCTTTCCTCTTCAAAATATAAGACTCTTTTCACATTTATGTTATTGACTTTTATACCTAGGGCTTTTTAAATGGCTAGTGGATGGCTCACATGGGCCTTTATAGATATCATGATAGAATTACAACTCAGGGAATTGATCTGCTACTCTGGAATCAAGATTTACACACAAAATCACTACACAAGCTCAAAAAAATAATAGATTACAAATGTGGTGTCCGGCCAGATGGGTGCCTGCCTATTCTATCCAGCTAACAATCTTTCCAATACATGTCTTTAGCTACGATTCCACCAAAGAAAATTCTAATATTCCACTTGTCCTTCTATGTTCATATTAATTGATACATTGCTTTTGTACACATCAAAAGGTAGAAATCCTCAGTAGCCTTGACAACTTTGATTGTGAAGTTGTCCCCAACGATAACATCTCCCACAACAATTCAAGGTTCCCTTCATAGATTTCTAGGTTAAAATCTTGGCTCATTGGCATGGCCAATACAAAAGTACTTTCCTCTTAATCATCTCCATCGTTGTTGTTGTCTTCTTCTATCATCTTTTGCAATGGTACAATGGAGATATATTTCCATTCTTCTATGTATTGTCTATTCTTGTTAGCTCGCACGTAGGTTTCCTGCTATTTGCTAGATCTACCTTGTATAGAGAGTGTGGCACATTTCTCCTCATTGCTTATCTTGTGGAGCTTTGTATTCAACGCTTCCATGCATTAGTCAGGTCAGCTACGCCCTCGGATTGACATATTATCGTATGCTACATCGTTCGATCGTGGAAATCCACCAAAATTGGTGCCATTATTGAGGATGTAGGACTTACACTATAGCAGAGGAGGTTGGGGTGAGGTTTACCCATCGTCCAATACAATTCTAGTTTGTTGATCATACTTTACTTTAGACAGAGAGGCAGGGAGGGTTACTGTTTTCTCTTTGGTTGGTTCGGACTTTCACTTTAGGTTAAAAGATTTTGGTTGATGGTTTTTGTGCTTGGCATCAATTCCACCTTTGAGTTCTTGTGGTTTAGCATAGCTAAGTTAGATTTGGTGATTAGGGTAGGGAGTTAGTGGAAGTAGATTAGATCACCACCCACCTCTGTCATCTATTTTTTTAGTTTTCTTTTAGTTTTAGTATAGATTTTGTCTTTGATTTTCTTTTAGGACTAGCATTTAGTTTAGGATATGGTTTTGGTGTTGTCGTATGCATAAAAGATTGCATTTGACTTTGCGGTTCTACATTGTGGTTTTTCAGATTCAGAGTTGACCTAGAACATATATGGATGTGTAAGTGAGCATTTGAGGTGCTTAAATTTGAAAATTATTTCTTATACACTTGCACTAGCACTAGATAGGTTGACATGTACTGATTTGGTTGTCAAATGTTGACCATATTGCTGTGTTTTGAAGTTAAGGTCAAAAAAAGGTGGTAGCTATGTTCACAAGGCAGCTTGACCATTACATGGATTTTCTGTACTTCAAGAGGCATACCACAACCAATACACTGGTCCTTCCCACCATCGTCACACACCCCTCTATCCGTTATAAAGTTGGCAATAGCTAAATTACATAGGGTAGTGGGAAAAAAAGAGCCTTGTAGCCTAAATTGCATATGCACCAGTAAGTGTAGTAGACTTTCATCGGATTGAAATTTGGATTCCTTGACCTCCACCTCAGTCTACAAAAAAAGACAAAAAGAGCATGGTAAGTCATAGGTTAGCTGTGCACACGTATCAAACATAAGGTGCTAGTTTGAAAATCATGAACACTTACCAGATGAGAGGTGGTGTCCTCATAGTGAGGAAACCCCAAATCATTGAGTCTCTCTTTCATTGGTCTATTTTCACCTTGAGCTCCATTTTTCTCTTTGCATTCAAATCATAGCTCTGTGATAAAGTCTGCATTTCATTGGCAGCATCATGCAGCTTCTATTTCATCTCCATGACAACTGGATTGACCTTTATATTGCTTGCTTGCAACACCCTTCCGGCTTCTAGGTCCTGTTGTGCATTTCTGAGATCCTTTTAGCATCTTGCAATTGTGTCCTCAGATGAAGGACAATTGCTGTGATGCATTGCAAATCCTCCAAGCCAAAAAATGAAAGGCTTTTTGCCTCCTGCTGGATGAGTGCTACAACAAGACAATAGTGTGGCCTTGGAAGCTGGCCAATTTCTCATACCTACTTGGCCTGAGTTGTCCTCCCACATTTCAACTGATTCATCCTCATGTTTTGGAACTTGATGCTAGGAATTACGCATCCTTCACTTGTTGACATGGCCCTCGTACTAGCCCTTCTCATGAAGATCCTACAAACACTGCACAACGAACTCAACCCAATTGAACTTCACTTGCAGTCAAAACAGGACTAAATTCTTTGACAAATCCCTTTGCAAATGCGGAGCTGATCTCCATGTTTGTTGGACCCTTTTGGTAGACCTTATAGTGTAGCTGCATCACCTGTTCATACATGTTGATGTGGATGAATTTTCATTTAATGCGGTACTCTCTTGGATCCTTTGTCTATTTGAACACACATAACCATTCCACATCATTGAGCTGCCCCCACCTCACCAATTTGGGATCCAAACCAGTCATGGAGAAGCCATAAGCAACATTGAAATCTTTCGCAATTACACAAAATTTCTCCTGCAATGGGATCTCCACCTTAGGAGCTCTCCATCGCACTGCACACATGCAATAAGAACCTTAGCAAAAACCAAAAGATTACATTATCAAGAGAGTAGAATCTGACAAAATACATCCCATCTACATATGTAATGCCCCTCTCTCTTTGGCTGTGAATGGCTAAGTTGCATTATTTGTTATTCGGGAGACGTATAATACGCGAATAATGGGCGTATTATTCGTTTATCTAAATTATACGACCGTATTATATGGTGCCACATCAGCAGAAACGGCCAATCGTATAACTTCTTAATTTTTCGATCGAAAAACTTTTCGATCGAAATTATTTTTGAACGAAAGTATTTTCGATCTAAAATTATAACGATCGAATATGTTAGTATATATAGCAACACGCGAAAGGTCTCATACCAGCTTTCAAAGTCAGTGTTTTCCATGTGAGTACTCTCACCAAACGATCAAAAAATGTAATTTGTAAAAAAATAAAACAATTTGAATGCAATAAAAATTAAAATTCAATAGAATTTTAAGTTTTGTGATTCAAATATATGAATATGTTTTGAAAAACTTAGTAAATAGTTGAAAGTTTGTATTTTGTGAAGAGTTTAATCTCTCACCTGATACAAACTGTAATTATAAGAATCACTTGTCAATGTGTTCAATTAATTGACACTTGAAAGTGACTAATAAAAAAAAAGTAAGATATTATCGTTGTGTGTAGAGTGTACTCTCACATGAGATAATTAGTTTAAATATATAATTAAATAAAAATTAATTTTATATAATTTAAAGTTCGATTTTGATGTGTAGAGATTTTCTCTCGCTTCAAAATGAATATAATGAAACAAAATTATATTTTTACGTTTTGTGTAGAGCTATTCACACTGCTATGCTCTCACTAGAGTAAAAATTTAGGAAAAACATGTCCAAAAATAATGATATTCTCTTATCTTTATTTGGACTGCAAAATCTATCGTACTGTGTGAGAGCATACATATGCTCTCATTGTAGATAGATAATCGCTTAAAAATCTATGGTAAAGTGTAAGAACTTTTTGTTCGCACTTTACATAGATACGATAATTATCAAGTATTGTAAGTGATTATCGTTTTGACATTTAAAAATGTCACTTATAGCTCTTGTATGTATAGTAATTTATAATGATAATCATTTTAATACTTGATTTAATTGTAATTATTGATTATTGTAATGTGTTAAAGATACAAGCTTGCACTTTAGATAAATCGATGCAATTTATATGTAATCCAATGGTATTGTTTTTTATTATTGTATTTTTGTTCAATCATTGTTTTTAATTTTTTTAATTTCGTTCAATCATTGTTAGTTAAATTAATTTAATGTTTTAATTGATTTTTATTATGAAAATGATCATTGACTTTGTTTTTACTAGCAAACTATTTTTGTGCATGATGGTGAAAGGACAAGAGTGGAGTTATGTGCATGAGTTGAAAGCTGGGAGAAATACATCTCGACTTAAATGTAAATCTTGTGGCCACGAGTTCAGTGGTAATGCAACCAGAATTAAAGAGCATTTGTTTAAAGTCCCTGGCAATGTTGAAAAGTGCGAGCACCACCAAAAGATATTCATGAAAAATTTGCCATGTATTCTCGCAAAGTAAAGTTGATTCTTGCAGCTAAACATAAAGGTGATGTTTCTAAAGATATTCATGCGAATATTGAACCATCTGTATGCAATGAGGAAACAGAAGAGGTGTGTACCACTCAAGTAAATGATCAAAGTTCTCAATTGAACCCTCTTCATGGACATGCTTCTACATCAGGAGGAGTTCCTAGCACAAGCAAATCCGGCAGAGCGTCATCCAATGGACAGAAAATTCCTGAAGCATTAGGTAAACAATGGTTGCTTGAGTTGCATTTAAAATGGACACAAGCATTTGTTGCGTGTGGCATATCGTTCAATGTTATGCGCAATCCAATATTTCAAGATGCGTTGATGAGTACAGCCAAAAAAGGATTTGTGCTTCCTAACTATAACAAGATGCGAACTGAATATCTTGATAAAGTCAAAGATAGTACTGAAGCCATTCTCAAACGCACAGTCCTAGAGTTTGTTCCAGCATATGGATGCACCATAGCATTGGATGGATGGACTAACTGTCAGAAAAAACCTTTAATCAATGTAATGCTTATTAACCCTAGAGGGGCTATGTTCGTGGAAGCAATTGATAGCTCATTGAAAGAGAAGACTATCACCTACCTAGCAGGAGTGTATGAGCGTGCAATTGCAAAGTCAGGTGGACCAAAGAATGTGACTGCTATTGTCACAGATAATGTGGCCAACTACAAAGGAGCAGGAAGAGCTATTCAAGTCAAGTATCTGGAGATTTCTTGGGTACCATGTGCAGCTCACACTTTAAATTTTCTTTTAAAAGATATTGGTAAAATGGCATGTGTGAAGCAAACTTTATTGGATGCAAATTATGTGGTGAAATTCATTAGAGAGCATCAATTTTCGTATTCTCTTTTTCGAACCAAGTCACCAAATAAAGCTCTGCAAATATTTTGCGCAACAAGGTTTGCTACGGCATACTATGTTCTTGCCGCTTTGCAAGAGTTGAAGCCTGCATTGATGGAAACCTTACCAGACAGAAGATGGGATGGATGGCTCAGCAAGTATCCAAGTTATCACGAAGCAGCTGGTCGATGTGCACAAATAGTAAACTCGCCAGTCTTTTGGTGTAATGTAGAAAGAATAGTAACTGTGTCTAAGCCATTTGTAGATCTTTTGAGAGCAGTTGACATAGATTCTTTTATTTTTGGTCGGGTCTACTGGTATATGTCAGAGGCTATACGCAAGCTAAGAGAAAATGTCAGTTTTGGTGCAAAGGATAAAGCTACCATGATTACAATTGTTAACAAGCGTTGGGTGCAGTTGCATACACCATTGCATGGTGCGGCTTTTGTATTGGATCCTAAGTTTCAAATGCATTAGCAATCTGACAACAAAGAAGTTATGTCCGACTTCAAAACAATGTGCTCCCAACTCTTAGGGCACGAAGATGGAAAAACAGATTTTCATCAGCGAGTAGATTATGCCAACAGAACTGGTATGTTTCAGGATCCGTGGCATATAGATGCCATTGGCAAAACAAGTGCACCTTTATGGTGGAAGGAGTATGGTGGAGAGAAAGTGGAGTTGCAACACATTGCAGTTAGAGTTTTATTAGTAGCTGCATCAAGTGGAAGTTGTGAACGAAATTGGTCAGCATTCGACTTTGTGCACACGAAAAAGCGAAACAGACTTCATACTAAACGGGCTGCTGATTTGGTGTATGTTTTTTGCAATATGAGACTTATTTATAAGCCTCAAAACATTGCAACTAGAGCCGCTCAAAAGCAATATGGAGTCTTCCAAACGCATGAAGCTATTTCTACAGAAGTTGATGATGAAGATGATATGGAATGGGAGATAGTTTCAGAATGCTTAGATATGGACGAAGTAGATGATATGATTGCAGTTTTTGAAGATGGAGATGATTTGTGAGAGTACCATTGTAATACTTAACAAGTTTTTGCATATGATGAAAGAAAGTGGTATCTCGTTGTCGTTCACATCAAAACCTCTCTTTCTCTCTCTCATACGCACATATTTACTCACCCACAAATATAAATTGCCGATAATATCTTGTCGAATAACAATTACATAAAGTCGATGTAGGTTTGAAATTACAACAAGGTTCTGGGAAATTACTCAATCGAAAAGAGTTTGATATAATTTTGAGATTACAAAAAGCTTGTGAGTGACTTATGAGTTTGATAGATTTGCTATAAGCTGGTCTATGGTAAAATCTGTAATTCCTACCTCAGGGGATGGTTGAGCACCATCTTTATGTGAAGTGGTAGTATCATCTGGCAAAGGTCCATACAATGATTCATATCATTGAAGCTTTGCTTGTGCATCACTTAACTCTATTTCAAGCTCAAGAATACGGCCACGAAGCATGTCCGGCTGGCAAGGTCTTGTCCTTAGCTGGCTAATTCAGTCATTGTTTCTGACTCTTCAGGAAGTAAAACAATAGGATGCTTGCAAGGAGGCATTGGATTATTTGCATTGCGTGCTGCCACCTTTTCTGCAATGCGTCCACGTCCAACGCCAGTGGTGCTTGGACAATCTGACCAATCCACTCTCTTCAGCAAAACATATCGAACATAGCATTGTTGGATAAAGTAAATTGCTACTTGGTTGTTGTTTGGTAGGCATCTCTCTTGTCGTATAAACCTTTGCAGCAATACACGTGCCAGTCCTTTATGTTGCAAATCAGAGAGCTTTAGCGGAGCTGTATCTTTTGCATTGCCACTTATTTGAAATAGTTGATTGCGTACAAAGTGATTAGGGCAAAGCTTTTTGCACTCTTTAAGGGTTAGTGGTTCGCCATGCAGCTCAGATTCATCTTCTTCAATGTTCGCAATAGTAGAAAGATCTGCTTGTCCACATCTAACTTGTTCTTCTTTAAAAATTGCCTGAGCTTCAGCGTGGTTGAGTTCTTCTTCCATATCTGCATATTAGGTGAACATGCCATTACTTTTAAATACCCATTCAATTAATTTGACATTGGATAGTATATCAAATGACAAACATAGATATTTTGTTCAATTAAACTTACAATTGAATCTGACACCAAAAGTAAAACAATGATGAAATCATGAGACTTGTGTTTTCATTAATCATCAGCTAGTCGTAAGCCAGATGTCATTACAATGTTGTGACCCACTCTATGGGCACCATTTAGACATAAGGAGAGGTCAAAAGCGTTAGGAAGGGTTTTGGGGTTTAGGCGCTTGCCGGTTTCAAGATGAGCAAGTACATTACTCAAAAAATGTCTCTTGCTTTGTTCTTGGGGCTCTGGTAAGCACTTCAAAATGCGTTTACATGTATGACACATGGAATAAATATCCATAGCTTTGGTCCAGGAGGGAGGATTACTAGATATACATTCGGGGGCTGCCCATGGATAATCTCTCTCATATTGTTTTCTAGTTTCTATCTGCATATCGCGTAGAGGAGGAAAATCGGCTGTGGTATTTGTTTTGGTGCATGAACCCCAATCCACAATGCCGGCATAAACACCTTTTTCGCCAAAATGCAGCATCATATTCCGAGAGTGTAGATCATTGTGGAGGTAGTTATGCGAATGTATATACTTTAGAGTTTGGAGGAGAGCATTGATGATCTGCAAAATATTCTCCTAGAATAGCTCTACTGTTCCTGTAGTGAGTACATAATCGCGGATGACAGGTTGGATGCCGTCTGCAGTGCATTCTTTGATCCATTGCTCCACATGGCCGCCATTCCAAAATCGTGAAATGAGCATTGGTCACTCCACGTGGCGCACCATGGCAAGAGGGTAGATAATACCTCGATGTGAAATATCCAAAATTGTTGCTTCATCTTTGACATGTTGCTCCATGGTGGGCCATGTAAGTGTACTTTGAACACTTTTGCAGCATACTCTTGATCTTTGAAAGTGGGATGTGTGACACCCACACGCTTCACATGTGCCCATCTTCCCTCTCCTAGCTGTGGAGCTTGGATATTGAAGACGGCTGTGTCGGGTAAAAGGTGTAAAATAGGTGGTAGTTGAGAGAGGTCTAATGTAGCAACGGATGACGTTGCAGTCTCTGTTCTAAGAATGATTTCTGGTTCAACAACAGCTTCAGAAGAGCTGGCTTCCACTCTTGAACGCTTTGCTGCTCTTTCTAACTTTTCCTTGATCTTGAACTCCGTGTAAAGCTGTTGCACAAGATGTATGCGCTCAGCTATGTTTGGCAAGGAAGTAATTGCAGGATTTTTCAATTCTTGAAAGGTTTTCTTGATCTGTCCAATGGTTTGTTTGACCATGTTTACTAAAGCACCTGATGTCAGGAGGGCTATGGCAAAAATAGCTGGTGCAAAATCTGCCTGGAGCTGCTCAAACACAGACTTGGTTAGAGTCTCTGTAAGCTGATAAAAATGCTCCGGAACGACAGGGTTTAAACAACGCCTAATCTCTGCCTCTAACGAGTAATGGAAGTGTCTCACAATCACTTCGGAGACAAACTTTCGTTGATGTTTCGCTAGCTTCGTGTCTGCCATATCTGTATGACAAAATTATAAATTAAGAATCTTACGAAATGATTGTACACCATAGTAACATAGTTATTATATAATGATTGTTAACCCTATATATATATTAAATGATGATTCAAATTTATTAAACAATACTAAATTATTGCAAATTAAAGAGAAAATATTATGATTACAAACCACATTGTGTGAATCGACCATGAAAATTAATTTAGAGAGAGAGAGAGAGAGAGAGAGAGAGAAACAGGCCAGGAGTGTGAGATGCTCTCAGCACAAGAACTGGACCCTGCTATGTGTAGAATTGTGAGATGATGAAAGAAATTACATCTAAAGGGTTGGAAAATCGTATATGTGAACAACTCAGCTAGTGTGAGATATTCTCAGCACAAGTCCTGGATGCTGTTGTAAAATAGATTGATAGTTTTTATCAATCTAATCCCTGATAAAGTGTGTGGAACTCACAACACAACTATCAGCGGATAAATTAACAATTGCAGATGTAAGTTACCTATCGTATGTGTTTACATCCAAAACAACACCAAGTCATTTAATGATGAAAAATGATGTTCTTTTGGAATATGAAACACACGAGTAACCAGTATGTCACATTAAGATGAAGAGGGCATGAAAATATGCATCTCTTCACTCTTAATATAACGAGTGGTAACGCTTGTGTTTCTATGTAACACATATGACAGAAAAACTTAATCTAAAATTGTAAATTTTATAAACTATTTCTAATGGAGTGTGTGGCACGCACAACAGAACCATCGGTAAACAGCTCAACAATCTCAAATGTAAATCAATTGTTGTATATATCTACGTTCAGAGTAACACCAAGTCATCTGCTGATGAACAATGATGTTACTACAGAAATAGAAGCACAAAAATAACGAAAGTCGTATTAAGATGAAGAGGGCATAAAGTATGCATCTCTACACTCTTAAAATGACGAACGTTAATTTTTGTGCTTCTATGTAGAATAATCAATAATGATTTACTTTAAGATTGTAAATTTTGTAGGCCACTCTGAAGTGAGAGGTGTAGCATCATCCCGGGGGATTCACTATGGATTTCCGTATGGTATCACGTGAGTGTACAAGAGGGGGGGTTTTAGAGGTCAGACATAAGCGTATACAATAGGGGTAGCCCCCCATTATTTCATGCTCGCACCGTATGCATAAGGGAGGGGGGGACCTACCTGCAAGGGGGGGGTACATGATGTGTGTGTGTGTGTGTGTGTGTGTGTGTGTGTGTGTGTGTGAGTGAGAGAGAGAGAGAGAGAGATTTTAATAAGAAAGAGATACATTTAGAGAAAAAAATATAAGTTAATACCTTTTGTAATGTGTTTTGATTTAATAAGTGAAGTTTTCCATGGTTGTTAATGAGCATACCATTATTTGTTACTTAGAGAACAATCCATTTCATATGTGTGCCTTAAATCCCATGTGGGAAGCCTACTGAGTAGGTGGTTAGTATCATTTTTTAGTTTACAAGGGAAATGATGTCCGTCTTATGAAAAATTACATTGAATCGATTGGTTTATTTTAATTTAGTATTCATTATATTTGTTGCTTTTCATGGTTTGTTCTCTTAACATCTATTGCAAATGAAAACACACTACAATCTACACTTCTATTCATTTTCAGTACAACATGTATTTTTGCAATAGCATGTGCTTCTAAAATTGTTATGTTACTAGTATATACATAAAATAGTGGGTCATTACATTCCGTACGAAATCCATATGAGGGGGGATGGCTCATTGCAAGAACGTCTGTATCATGTCCGTATGTAGGGGGTAGGTTAGCATGTAAGATACCGTACATAGGGGGGTTTCTCTAATTTTGATGCACGCCTTCATGCTATACTCTATAGTAAAAACATACAAGCCTAAAAGCATGTGTGTCTGATGCTATTGACTTAGGAGACAATTGAGAGATCTTCAATGAAGAAGATGTCCCTAAGGATAACCAAAGCGAGAAGACAACATCCACAAAACCAGCACAAGTGGGAACGGCTGCTGCGGCACCACTCTCAGCCATAGAAGATATGTTAAAAAGGATGAACGACATGATGAACAATATGCAAAAAGCACCTATGAGAGGACCAGGACAAGGAATACCTCCAGAGGGACAACCAATTAGGCCACAAAAATGGTGTGAAATCGAGGATAAATGGACCAACCATGAGACCCAAGAGTGCTACTTCATACCAAATTATGATGGGAATGTTCAGTACGCTCCCATGAGGAATGTTCAGGACCAACCATGAGACCCAAGAGTGCTACTTCAGACCAAAGTATGATGGGAATGTTCAGTACGTTCCCAAGAGTGCTACGTCAGACCAAAGTATGATGGGAATGTTCAATACGTTCCCATGAGGCCACAAGGACAACCCATGTACATATATCAGCCTAATATGGCCCAAGTTCAAAGACCACCAATGGGTATGGAAAGACCTCAACCTGTGTTGGGACAACAACTTCCGTATCCAGGACATAATGCAGTGTTTGTAAAGTACATGCACTCTGAAGGAGTCATAAATGAACAAGCATTAGTGCCTGTTACACCCTATGCAGAGCCTAGTCCATCTACAATAATGGTAGAGGGAGATTGGTATAGTCCACATCCACCACCAATGGAGGAAACCGTGACTTATGCTCCACCAGAGCTAGAACCGATGTATTATGTAGCTAATCAAGGTGTTAGACCTCCCATGGGAAGACCCATGATGAAGCCTAGAACAGGAAACTGTCATAATTGTGGTGCTGATGACCATTGGAAAAACGAATGTCCAGAGCCTGACAAAAACCTTAAACCAATTGAAGCCTATTGCATACAATGTTGCAAAAAGGGAGGACGCTTTTCTGAAGATTGTCCTAAGAATCCTTTGAACAAGGGTAAAACCATTGTAAACGTTCCAAGCAAGGTAATCACTAGAGCCCAGGCAAAGAAAAAGAAACACAACTCCTCTGATGATTCGGAGAACACAAATGTTTCTTCTCAAAGAATCAAAAGGAGCAGAAGAAAAAGATATGAGATGAAAAAACAAAAACAACGGGTTAAAATCGAAGAGAAAGCAAAAATGCTAGCCCAGGACAAGTTGAAAGAAACTGGCAGTGAATTCAAGGAAACAACCGTGAAATCTGGAGGATCCATTCTGGTTGATAAAATTTTTGAGCCTATTAATGTCGCCTTGGAAGCCTACCAAGCAGGACTTAAAACAGCCAAAACATGAAAAACAAGTGGAAAAACTATCCATCTCTAGACATGGAAGCAGCTCAACTGGAAGCTTATCAAAATTTGGCAAGAATCACGCAAGAAATGCTAGAAAAACAAAAACCCAAGCTTAAAAGTATTGCAAAACCTGAAGAGCTTGCGGTAGAAGAAACTAAAGAAAAATCCGATGTGGTGACAGAACCCCATCTTGAAACAAATGAACCAGTGCTTATAGTGCCTAACAACGAAGATGCCTTAGATGGAATTCCATTCATAGAGGAAGACTGGCCAGGACACTTATGGGAAAAAGTGAGAGCGATCAATGATGGGAGCCTAACTTTAAAATCAGCTCGTATAGAGGAAGTCTAGTTGGATAACCTACCTTCTGATATGAACATGGATTTACAATCCTTGTACGGGGATTGCGGATCGAAAGCTTAAGGAATATCGAAACCATTGGCATTAAAAAAATTACCTTCTTACTTGGGAGATAACGAAGATGAATCCTTTGTGTGCAAGACCACTCAAGCAAAAAGAGCTGAACAGACCCTAGAAGTAGACAACATTCATTCAATCATGTCTACACCCATCCAGTGCACTCTTACCTTGGGAGAACTGTTAAAACTCAGACCATACTTATGGAACTATTTACAGAAAACCCTAGAGAAGGTGGGGATAACGGGGTTAATCTCGAAGAATTTGGAAAAATTGAAGAATGAAATGGAAAACAAAGATATTCGATCAGTTTCTATGAACAAGGTCGAAGAATATTATGAAGGGGAAGAAGGAAACACCACCCTCCTAGTGAAATATAATGACATTAAAACCATGGCAATACTGGATAGTGGAACTGGCATAGCCATAGCCACTAAAACAGTATGGGAATCTTGGGGACAGACAGCCATCAGACAAACTCGCATGAAATTGCAGTTGGTTGATAGACACATTGAGAGACCATTAGGGCTGCTTGAAAAAGTGATAGTCAATTCCTGTGGAATTGAATATCAACACACTTTTGCTATCGTAGACTTTGGGAAAAAACTCAACTATGAAATTATATTGGGAAGACCTTTCATGCGACATGTATAGCTTATCCAAGATTGGGGAAACAACTATCTGTACTTGAAGCAAGTGGGATCTATAACAAGAGTCAATCTAAAAGATCACACTTACAGAGATGTCTTGAAAACACCCATCCAAGAGTTTGATTTAGTCTCTTCGGCTGAAAGTAAACTCCCATCATGGTTAAACAAAGACACTCCTATTTGGATGTGTGGGGCTTCAGAAAATGGAAGCTTAAGACGAGAAGAATGTATCCTAGAAAGGGACTGCACTGACGAAGCCTACGTACCTGAACCCTTTCCAGAACATTTATTTGAGCCATTCGAGTGGACTCAAATTTTAGCGACAATGGATGTATGTGTGAATACGTCTATGCCTACTCAATTTTGCAATGAGGATGGCTACGACATAATTCCCATCCAAATGATTTCAATCCTCAACATTGAAAACGAACATGAGGAACCCAAGGACTTAATGAAAGCTCAACAAGTCTTTTCAGACCTCTATTACAATGCAACTAATGAGTTCGATGAACACTCAGCTACCTCAGAAGATTCGGGGTCAAAAAAAGAGCATACGAGAGCTAAATTACTCTTAAAAGGAGGGGAGGAAAAGTTTATTGACTTTCCAAACCAGAAATCAAAAAGACAAAAATGGTATAGACGAAAGAGAGACACCGGAATTGTGAAAACACAACCTATGCCATCAGTCTCCAGTAAAACACAATTCTTGATGCAGATAGATGCTAATGAATGTGTCAAGAACAAAATAACTGGCAGATATCCTTCAAAAAAAAACTCAGAAATGTCTCGGACATCAAGAAAAACAAGGAAGGGTACTCAAGAAAAATCACAGGATAAGAAACCACTCATGACCAGAGTCGAGTGGAAAAAGAAATATCAAGAGTTGAAAAAATCTCTAAAGGAGATATACACAACCAAAATGGAAACCACGGAAGAGGATGGTAAGGATGCAATGCATGTTCCATCCCATTACAAAAAGTATAATCACCAAGATCGAAAAATCATAATTGAACAACCTATTAGAGAACTATGGAAAAAAGGTGAATCTTACAAAGGGCATGAAAACGCTAAAAGGGTAGACTTGGCTGAACCAAGAGAAGAGCCTAGACCTGCTTACATTGTGAATGACCTAACAGAAGAAGAAGAAAAGCTTTTGTTGAGCTTGTTAAAGGAATACCGAGATATCTTTGCTTGGTCTTACAAGGATCTCAAGGGTGTTGATCCAGAAATTTGTCAAGATACAGTTTCAATAGATGATGACTGGTTAGATGGAATGGACTTGCGCATCAAAGTAGAGCTCAACAATCATAGCACCAATGCTTTGGTCGACACAGGAGCTAGAGTGAATGCAGTCAGTTATTCCAAATAAAAGAAGGCAACAAGTCAAGCATTGACGACAGGAATAGCGACAATCAAAGGATGCAACAAGAACCCAACTCCAACATTGGGAGTAGTCAACTTGAACGTGATAGTACATGGATGTTCATGTCCTCATCAGTTTGTATGCTTTCCATATGAACACATGAATGAGACGATGATTCTAGGAATTCCCTGGATGCGTACATACAAAGCAATACCAGATTGGGATACGAATCAACTAAAGCTATCGCCTAAAGGAGGGCAACTCATTGTTCCAATTGCACCAAGCAAGGAGGAATGGAAAAGAAGCAATCAGCAGACAAATCCACAAAGTCAATCTTCTCCATCCCCTCAACAATCAAATGCTACATATAGCATGCAAGGAGTCATGCAAATTTGGGTACCAAAAGCACAACTTAAGGATAAACCAATTCAAATTTGGGTGCCTAAAACTTCACAAACAAAACAAAAGAAGGTTCCAAGGGTTTGAACACAAAGACGAGCATCTTCGAGTAAGGAACCTAACATGGAAATGGTTTGGAAGAAAAAGGAGCACTTATCTTCTCCACAAACCACGAAACCAATCAAGCAGTGGCGAGTTAAGTCTCAACAGACTCCACCACACCATGCAGCACCATGCCGACCAAATTACCAAAGCCGAGAAAAAGCTCTCGACAACAGTCAAAAGTGCTACCAACACCTCAAGCAATCAGCGTGCTAAAGCATCCTGATGGTACAATCAAACAGAGAGCACACAAAATACAAGATTTGCTCTTTGGAAGACATCAGCAACAGCAAACCTCGACATCGGAAACCTTTGAGTTAATTACTCAAGACCGAGCTCTTGCACAACATATTGGTTTGAATTGCATTGATCTTCATATCATGGTAGAGACAATCACGGCTATGCATAGACACGATTGTTCAATCATGCACACAGTTGTCCCGGAGTACGCCATCTAGGAGGGGTGGAAGGGTACTAAGTACTAAGTAATTACGGGCAATGTTTCAAGAGGGAGGAAAAATTTCTATGTTAACATGTGATCTTTTGCAAAACTACCTAATAATGCCCTTATAATTCATCATCAAGGGAAAATTCACTGTTAATATCTTCCCGATGAGTGTAAATAGTGTATATACTATCAGAAAATCGTCAAAAATAGTCCTTTTTTGGGTATTTTTTAATCATTTTTGTTAATAATGAAGCTTAAAAATAGAAAAATCCAACAAAAAACAATAACGCTGTGTTTTTCAAAGGATTTTACTTTTTTAGAGCATTTTTTTATTTTCTTTGATTTTTTCAAATAAATAGATAAAAAATTAATAATAAATAGCAGGGAATCTCAAATGGAAAAATGGAAGACACGATGGTGATCACAAAGACAAGGCGGACAAGCACAAAAATTTCAATGAAATCAGAAGATAAAAGCGGGAAGCCTAAATTAGACGGCCAGGCCTACTTTTGCAAAACTCTTGCAAAATGAGCTATAGGAATCCGATCAGGGAAATTTTTGAGTCTAACATAGATTTCACGGCCTAGTAGGACTAATGGGGGAAGGGAAAAAATGGTTCGGGAAGTCCGGGTATAGATATCCAAGGTAGGGTAAAACCACCTCATTTCCACTTGCAGCCTTTGCAGAGAGAGATTTCGGCCTCCTTTGTGCGACTTTTCTGGAGCCCATAGTATTTTCAGCACCGTCTCACACGAGACATGAGGGGTAAGTTCTTTACTCAACAATGATCCATTTTGTATGGCCGGTAGCTAGTCTAAAGCCCTAGAAACCGAGCAGTGCACGAAGACCTACGACCTGAAACTGACCATAGCAGCCTACCAGCTTGACCAAATCAGATGGGATTTGAACCATAGCATGCCCTAACATAATAGAACCTTTCTATACCATCAGATGACCATTCGACTGGGGTCAAGGGGATCCCCAGTAGAAAAGTTAGGTTTTTAGCAAATGCCAGAATTCTGACCTGACCCCACAGATGGCTTGCTAATGAGGTCCGTATACAATGTATATGATTGGTTTGGTCAATTCCATCAAGCAAAGCCCTTGAAAAGCAAAAAAAGGCTCAAAGGTTACAAAGCATCAAATTCGACATACGAGGTCAAACTGACTCCAAATGAGCCAGAATTGGACAGGTTGCTTCACGACTATGTTACGGACAAGTCCAAAGTCTCAAAGTTGACCGATCAACCCAACATATAGAGTAGTCACAAAAAACAGTGATTTCAGAGTCAACAGAGCACAAAGTGATGCCGGCGTGACCAAACTTGACCAAATTCAATTTAGGACTTGTATTAGGTGTATGAAACATGTCTAGGTCAAAATTTGTAGGTTTTGCAAAGTTTTTGTCACTGTAGGAAATAATCGTGATTATTCACTTTTGTATTAGTTTTTCTTGAAAATTATCAAATCACCTCACCTATCATGTGTACACACCTACCACATGCCAAAAATCAAGTATGAGCCAAAATGACCACCCATTACTTGTAAAATTGCCAAAAAACACAAAGAAGTCTTTGCAAGCCAAAATTTGGGTTATGGACCACATTTCTTTATCCAAATCACTTCATATCTCATACCGAAGGACCATACAATGCCTAGAACCAATTTGTACCAAAAAATGTCAATTTTGGAAGAAAAGTTAATAATCGTGATTATTTACTTTTTGGTCAAAATTGGGGAATTTGGATATTTTGTCATCATATGTTCAAAGTGCATGATGTGTTAAGCCCACTATCCAATTTTGAATCAATTTGGAGTTCAAAATCTCAAATTTCCTTTACATATACTGTTTCAGAGACCTAAAGCCAAAATCTGATACCATTTTCATCCTGTGCATCCAAATGAGCCCATAATTCACTAAGAGCATGTATTTGGTATATAATTCAAGCCTATAAAGCCAAGTTTGCAAAATGTTGGAAATTTTCCTCAGCTGTAAATAATCACACTTTGGTTGCAAATTTTTGTTTTGACCATACAATTTTGTTCCTTCCATGTTTTTATGCATTTTGCTTGTTCAAAAATTGATTTGAAGCAATTTGGACCAAATTGTCAGCATTTCAATCTAAAAGAACATTCCAGAGAAAATTCAGACAAATCTGCTAACTTTGCACTCTATTCACTGAACAGGAGCAATGCAAGCAGCGGAGAGGGCCAAGAAGAAGCTAAACCAAAAAGAGAAACTACAGGAACTGCCTGCGTATCAACTAGACCCCGAGTCAGTCAAAGCGGCAAAGGCATCCTACCTTTCTAGAGAACACCTGGAAGAGCACCACACTAAGGTCTTCACTGGCAGGTTCAAGGGTGAAGAGGGGCATCAGGTGGAGTTGCAACTCTTGCCCAAAGAAGTCTATGATGTGGCTGCCAAGACAGAGACAAAAGAGGCTAACCGCAGGTTGGGGCTCAGGAATTTCTACGAACAAGAGCCTTGCAGAGTGGATTTCAGAAAGCTTACGAGCTTCTATCCACCATCAAAGAAGACGAAACCACACAGATGTCAGACACTCAAGGAAACAAGGTCGAAGTAGTGATCACAAAAGAGATAGTGGTAGAGGTACTCAGACTGCCCACTGAAGGAATGACCATGCGGGCAAGAGACATGAAAATCGTAGGCACATTTACCAACGAGACAGCCACGGCTACATTCGCCGATCTTATCCACAAACAAGTGGAAGAGCCATCCCGTTTGTACCATCAACACTTCCATTTTCTGGCAAAAAGGCCACCAAGGTACAATACACCAAATCACATCGTGGCCACCACATTCACTCTGGTTCTTAAGTCGACAACAAGACAGCCCGTGGACCACGTGAAGTATGTCTTGACAACCTTAAAGGGCACCAAGAAGGAAGGCAAAATCACGTACTTGGGTGTGCCAGAGGTGTTAACTAGAATAGCATATCATGCCATGGGCATGGCCGACAACCTACCGCTTTCCCCTGATCAGAATACATGGATATTGGCAGCACAACCCTCTCCATGAGATACAAGTCAGCTGATGACGAGTCAGCTGACAGCTCGCCGGAATGGCACAACAGCGAGAGCTCTGACAACGAAGAAAAGAGAGCTCGGAGAGAAGAGATGAAAAGGAAAGTTGTGGCCGCACACCAAGAAGAGCCAGCTCAAAAACAAGCGTACCAGCACAGTAGGCAAGCACAAGGGAAGGACCTAGAAAGATGGGTACCTGCAGGACTTAAAGGACCTCAAACAAAGCATCATACACGAAAAGAGGCCGATGATCCAACAGAGCAGTTAGAAATAATGTACCAAGAGGCTGAAGCTCTAAAGCTAAAGGAGGCTGAAGAAGCTGCAAAGAAAGACAAGGAAGCAGAAGACCAAAGGCAAGCTGAGGAAATGGCTACCCAAGAGCAAAGTGATGGATCTCCCCGACCCACCTCACCGCCTATAGAACAACAAGACCATCCCATGCCTCGTCCACCACCATCACCAGCAGGCAAAGATACCAATGAAGAAGCAAAGCCTGAAAAAGAGAAAGATTCTGAGTCCACCCAAAAAACAGAATCTACACAAGAAACTGATCACCTCAACGGACAAAAAGAAAAAGAAGCAAAGCCAGAACCGGAGCAGGCAACAGAAGATACTCATAAGCCAGAAGAGGAAAAGACAAGTCGATCTAAACAAGAAACTGATAAGGAAGCAAATGCAGAAAAAGAGCCTACCACTGCACATAAGAAAGAAACTCAGCCAGAGAAAGAAGAAAGGCCGGCACCTGAGGAGACAGCAAGGGTTGAGACAACACCCTCCACTTCTATTCAGCTAGAAATTGCCGAAGCATCAAAGCTTCAGGATGGCCAAGAAGAAGACCGACCATCCACCTCCACACAAGAACCACCAGCAGTTACGACGCAAGAAGCAACACATGAGGCTACAAGCACATCCTAGCTGGCAAGAAAGGAGGAGTGGCAGTCAAACGATGAAGTAATAGTACAGGTCAATGAATATGCACGATAGATGCAGGAAATGATGAAGAGACTCTGTTCAGCAGCTTTAAACCGTAGCACAAAGGCCAAGGAACTAGAAATGGTGACCGACGCTCTTCAAGGAGAGCTAGAAGACAGGATGAATGTCATCACTGATCTCCAAAGGTAGGTGCAAGAGCTGAAGGAAGAAGCAGAACAACATCAGATAGCCTGAGATAAACAACAAAAAGAAATGGAGGGGTTAGGTGATCTACTCAACAAATTATCTGATGCCTGCAAAGTAAAAGACGAGCAACTTATTACGAATGAACTTCTTACGACCTCTCTGTCAGCTCAAAAAATTCAGGTGCAATTAGATGTTATCAACTCTTCTCTATAATATTTTGAACAGAGAATCAATGATCAAGCCATTTTCTTACGACAAATCAAAGAAAATCCGGCCGTGGCCTCGATCAAAGGAACTGATGAAGTCTATAAGGCACTTGAAAAGAAAAACAAAGACCTAGAATTGGAATTAAAGTTAGAACAATCACAGCGCAGGGACCTGGCACTGATGCAGGTTTAGAGAGAGGAGGAGCTCCTAAAGAAGATAGCAGAACTCAAGCAGATAAATCAACTCCTCAGAGATGGAAAACCAGACATGCAGGAAGAGGTAGGCACTTCAGAGCCACCACAACTAGACATACCCTCGGTCTCATTTGCTGAGTTTGAGACACAATCCACACAACAGAGCCGAGTGGTGATGAAGATTTTCAAGTTCACATCACAGATGAAGACACAATGTCAATGGTCCAACTATCAAAAACTGAAGAAGACTCATTGAAGGAGAGGATCACCTTAGAGATGGATGAGCAGTGGAAGGCCGCTATGGATTGGGATTTGAGAGCTTTACACTCTGTCAACGTCACTCAATTCACTCCCAATTAGATCAACGCTCAATTTCACCAACAATCCTTGTCGTACCGTCTCATCCAAGTAGAACTATTACAGGTGAAAGAAAGGATGTACAAGGATGTGCAAGAAGGTGGCACAGGTAAAGACCACCCAAAGTGGAGATTAAGCTGGCTGAACAAGAATCCGAGATACCTGATTCTGTTCACAAGAGCACCTGCATCCCTACAAAGACATCCAACATTTTGTCCTATACCCAGAGTAAGGACATGGCAAGCGCATGTAGCACTGCAAAAGAAGAGGCCAACTTGGCTCAATTTTCCCAAGCTACCAGCTCCAGAAAGAGGCCAAACGACGGAGGAATACATGGTGAAAACCCTAACGGGCCCATGTCTTTCTTCAAGAGTCTGTCAGATCTCTCATGTGCCATGTTGTATAAAATTTGCAGAATGTTGCTAACATGTATAGAAGTTTTTAATGAGCCGGAGCAAACAGGAGCCCCATGGATATCATTCTTGGAAGGAAACAAAGGCCTATGCTATGATCTGAGTGGGCAACCTTCAGAGGAGGCCCTTTACGATTCTATGTCAGATACATGTTCCTACCATCGAGTAATATGATGGCCTTTAAAAAAGCTTTCTACACTAGATTCTTCACCTTGCGAACGAAGATATTTGCACTGGTGATCAACAAACTAACATCCAGGTTTGTAGGCTACTCAGCGGTGGAGCTGAAGAATCAAGCCGTCAACCCGAGGACTACTTCAGTCCATAAAGCTGTGTCAAGGGATGACACAGGCAAGGAGGGGGGGAATGTTAGCAGCAAGATAACACGGACACCATTTTTCGGAGTTCTCTTTGTAAAATAATTATTATTTTGATAAATCGAGAATATTATAACTCCTATTTTCTCGGATAAACTCTGTAATTAATGAGCCAGGACTACAAGCTTCCAGATTGTATCAGCCAGTCATTTCCCAGTTTTGGTAGAACTCCAGATTATTAGTTTTGACGACCCAAAAACCTTGGCTAAGGTATAAAAGCCAATTTTTGTAAGTTTTTTAGAAGTTTTTGGATAAGAAATACACAGCATGACCTAACGGCGCTCACTTCTCTCCTTCTCGTGCTTCCTACTTTCTCTTCGGTTGTCACATTGCATTTTTGTTTGTTGCATTGCAACCGCAGGGAAGAGCTCTACGCATTGACGTAAGCCATTCACAGTATTTGTAGTTTTTGGCGTCGTCGACCCACGGCCTAATTTCATCATAACTAGGAATTTACACTTTTAAATCGAAAACTAAGCATAGGCGGGGTATTGGGGCATCATTGCTAAGCATTTAGATGCATTCTGGGTCAAAAATGACTAGGTCAAAAATCCACTGCTGTTAATAATCGCGATTTTGGAACTTGAACTAAAGTGGGGTTTGAGACCATAGGCATGGGTGCTTAGGTCTTATAAATTTGTCCTAGAAGTTTCGTTACGTTTGGATGTCATTTGATGTTGTAATAGATGTGATTTGCTTGCCGCTGAGCGATTGGCTTTTGGTGATTTCAGTCACTTGAGTGTAGCTTGAATTAGATGCGAGTTGTTAGTTGTTTTCTGAGAGATTGACAACCTCTTGTAGACTCTATGCACTAGTCGAGTCAGCTTCGTCCCATGGTTTGAAAAATTAATCGTGGTTCTCGCTAATATTGCAATAAGATAGGATGGTGAGGTTAGACATGCGTCCCACAGCAAGTGTGTGTAGCCTCCAAACAAAAATGCCAGGACTCAATGGGGTTTGGATTAGTAGGGATGTTGGATATGAGCAATTTATGTGCAATGATTGAAACTATGTTTTTGGCCAAGGAAAATTTCAGTATTTTAATCAGATTTATGGATTTGAACTCAAATTTACTATATTTATGGAGTTTTTTGAGACCAAAGTGTATGTTCAAGTATTTTCCCATTGGAATCAATGTGGATAGAAGGGATTAGTATTGTGCACCAACTGATGAGGATTTTTTAATTTTAAAATTGTGCACCAATGGAGGGATTAATAGTGTGCACCCATTGATGAGGAATATTTGATTTTAAAGTCCCATTTGATGATATCAGAGAATGATGTGGATGCAATTAAGGGATTGATATTGTGCACCAATCAGTGATGAGGAATTTTTAATTTTAAAGTCTCATTATGATTTCAAAGAATGACATGGGTGGAATTGAATGTGGAATTTGATAATGAAATTGTGCATAAGTTTTTGTGTGTGGACTATCAAAGGGTGCAAAGGGTTTTTTTCAATAGCTCAATTTCAATCTAATGAGTGGTTGAACACTTATGAGGGAAGGGTTTTGACATAAAAATTGTGAGCTTGAATTTTTTATATGAATGTCAAATTATGTAATATGTGTGCATCATTTCCACCTCTCTCATTAGTTGGCCATGATTGCATCCACACCCTTTGGCCATGGATTTAGGTGTATAGCGTTAGAATTTTGTTTGGGTATCAACCCTAATAAAATCTGGTCAATAAAGCATTAAATGTTGATTTTATCAAGCCCTAATCAATGATAGACATAGCAAGTGGGTTATCTTTATTAAAAGTTTACATCCCAATATTCAATACCAACTTAGTAAAGAGAATGGTGTAGTATCCCAATACTCAATACCAACTTAGTAAAGAGAATGGTGTAGTTGATTCTTTGAGTAGAAAGTATCTCTTAATAATCCATCAACCATTGCACGTACTTCATTTGAATATATGTATGATACTTATGTGGAAGATGATAATTTTAAGATCACATTGTTCCATATGCTTGAAATTCTTCTCACACATTTTTGAACTATGCAATTTTGTTTACTTCAAGCATATATATTGTGTCACACAACCTTTTCATCATTTGATTGTTAAAGAAGTTCATAGGCCACATTATGCTAGACGTAGAGGTTTTGAAGCTACATTTCAAATTTATGTCATTATTTTTATTGGACAAATATGAAAAATGACATTAAATTGTATTTTTCATCTTTTTTAATCTACCAAATGATTGAGTATACCTCTAATAAGAAATTGGGTCCCTTGCATCTTCTTGCCATTGTTAAAAAACCTGAAGACAATATTTCAATGGATTTTGTAAGTAGGTTTTCACTCACTATTCACAGGCACTATATGATTTGGAATATCATTTATATTTTTCCTAAGCAAGTATATTTCATAAGATACAAGAAAATTTTCATAGCACATCAAGCTACACTTCTATTTCTCCAAACTATCTTTTCACACCATGTTTGTTGAAGGTAATAAATTTTGATCAAGATTCCAAACTTTGTAGTGCTTTCTGGACTATACTCTTTGAAAATCTTGGTACTACACTTGATTTTACTTCTTCATTTCATCCTGATCCAAAGGGTCAAATAGAAGTAACTAACCATATGGTGATTGATTTAGTTAAAGATTGTATTCATTCTCAACCAAAGACATGGTATGTTTACCTATATATTTTTTAAATTTTATGTAAGAATATCACTCACTCTGCTACAGGTAATGTCCATTTGATAATGTCTTGTTTCATTTCTTTCTAATATTGTGCACGCTATTGCTAATAATTTCACTATTAGTTTTCATGAAATTCATACAAGTATACACTTTTCCATCAAGGATTCACAAGAACTATACATAAAGCATGCCAATAAGCATTGCAAAGCACATATGTTTAAAGGAAGATTATGTTATGCTTGAAATTGAGAAATCAATGATCAAAAGTGTTGACACCAATTTCTTTTTAAAACTTGCTCCATGTTTTTATGGTCCTATCAAGATAACTTTTTATCATTAATGATGTTTCATTTCATTATGATTACCATCACATTTTCATATTCACAATTGCATTCCACATATGCCTCTTACTACCTTTCAAGGACCCCTACCTCCATGCCCTATTTATGAGGATCCACCTTCACTTGAAAACCAAGAAGAAAAACTCATTTATGCAAATGTTGTTTGATCATGAGACCACCACTACACACTAGCATGATTACCCGTATATATTTATTGGCCTTTAAGGGACACCCTAGAGAGATGCCAAATGGATGGCAAGATTTTTTGCAATTTTCCAAATCTTCTCTCTACTTTTCATCACGCATGGTCCAGTTGAGTCTTTATTGAGAGATTAAAGACAATTACTATTCTTGGATAGAGAGATGTTATGATATAGGTCACACTTATATTGGATGTGGTTAGCATTATAATTGGAAATTTTTGGTTTGTAGTGATTAATTATTATTATTATCTTTATTTCTTTTAATTAATGGTTAGTTGATTCTATGTAAATTAGAGGACATGAAATTGAGGAGAATATTTCAACAGATTTAAGCAATAGATTCAATAAAGCATTTAGTTATAGCACAAGTGGATCTTACAAATTTTGTTTGCATCAAATAAGTTGACATTGCTCACTTTGTACATAAGTGGTGAAACCAACCCCCCATTATGATTCATGCAATAAGCTATGAGAACCACAAACAAACTCTAGTATAAAAGAGGAGCGTTTAATTTTTGGCCCTACTTTACCTTAATAAACTATCAAATAGCCAACTCCAAAAGGGTACTGAGGATTTTGGGGGCTAATATTCTAGGCCATTTTTAAGAAAGATTCTCTCTCTCTCTCTCTCTCTCTCTCTCTCTCTCTCTCTCTCTCTCTCTCTCTCTCTCTCACACACACACACACACACACACACACACATACTATTTTGTGTATGTGAAATTTTGTCACCATCTCTATCCTTACAAGCTTTCATCATCTCTCACTATATTTATTTGCATGTGTGTTTGTGTGTGTAGATTGACTTAGTTTTTGTCTACTTGTGCGTGTCATTGGGAGAGATAGTGAGAGGTGTGATAAATATGTGTGTGTTGAAAGCTTGAGAATTTGGTTACCATTCTCCCTTTCCTCCAAAATCTACTACGTTTCCAATTTAAACAAATATTAAAAGATGGGTGCATGCTAGATCCACTAACTGGTCAATCATATTAGGTTTCGGATTGATGGGTGAATCCAAGAGCTATCACTTAGACACTTTAAGGATGTTTTTGAAGGTGTGTTTATCCTAGATCATCCATTTTGTGACTTTAAGAAACTTATAAAGGATAGATGAATCCTAGATCTACCACTTGGTGCATCTTAGGCTCACCACTTTCCCATTCTGAATATGTTTCTAAAGATAATGTGTATCCTAGGTTCCCTAGTTGTCCGGTGTATCCTTGATTTACCACTTGGACAATTTAAACAAGTTATGGAAAGATGAATGCATTGTACATTTGGAAAGGTGAATGCATTGCACATTCACAATTGGCCAATTTAATTGAAATGTGAACAATAGGGGCATCCTAGATCAACCACTTGGCCATTTAACTTCAAATGTGAACTATCCCTCCCTTTTAACCTACTCATTTTGAATCATACTTGTCTTTAATTTATCTTTCTGAACATTTGAATCCCAAATCCACAATTAGTGATTCTAGAGCATTATAAATTCAATAAAGAATCTACTTTGAAGCATGTCTTGTATTATTATATAGAAGATAGATAACAAGACCACATATCTAAAAGATATCAAGAAACACACCTCTTTCAGATAATTGTGTATCATGTGTTGATTTCTCTTGAACCCTGCATTGAAGCTGAAGCAGACTGCAACTCTACCACTGTGTTGCATGCACATATGTACGTACCTGTCAAAAGTGAGTAGCTATTATACCTCCAAACCACATGTTGGTGCTCCCAAAAATTGTGTGACCGGCTCTGTCGATCACATCCACCTAACTGGGGGCAACCACCCCAATACTTAACCACTACCATTATAAACTTATCCCTATCTTTATAACAAAGTAGATAATGATAGTAGCTTATGCAAAGAGTTTTATCAAGATTTGAAAATGTAACTATTTGGATAGTAGTGCTGATGGAGAGAGCATCTTAAGGAGAGTCGTCCCTTAACATTGTAAATTATTTTGGATTTCTAATGTATCTCTCCCACTCTTCAGGGTTTGGGAAAAATCATTTGCACAAGCATTCCCAATTCCTTTTTCTGGGTTTTTAAAGAGGAAATTTTGAAATTTTGGGCAGCTTTTACTAACTTTACATTAATTTCCCCTAAATTTAGCCCAAGAGTTTTTCTTTTTCTCTTCCTCTAAACCAATCTTTTTGAATTTCAAAGCATCATGATTAGAAGTTTAGACACACTTTTCCTGAGCATTTTTTCTCTTATGTTTTGCAAAAATGTGTCCAAGTAAGTGCCAAGTCCCAACTAGAGAATTGGTCGTGTGTGTAAATGAAGGGAACAAGGTCTCCTGTCGATCACTACTCTTTGTTTCCATTTATATGGACGGTGATGGCACAAGTAAAAACTTGTCCAAACACGACAAATTAGTCGTCCACTTGATTGTCTTATTTGTTAATCAATGCATGCAACAATAGCCATAAATCACATAGGACATCATCTGGAAATAAATTTATTGAATAGTGGATCTTTGAAATTATTTTGCATATAGAGGCTAATATTTGGTCTCATTCTTAGAGTAGAAAGAAGTGACTGTTTGGATCAAAAAGTGTATGTATCAATGTTAAACTTGTACTCTCTCTCTCTCTCTCTCTCTCTCTCTCTCTCTCACACACACACACACACACACACACACACACAGCATGTCATAGATCTTCAACACTCATTCAATACAACTTTGAGGTCTCTTACGATTGTTTAGATGACATAAGAGTTCTTTTCTCTTCTCTTCTTCTTCTTCTTCTTCTTCTTCTTCTTCTTCTTCTTCTTCTCTCTCTCTCTCTCTCTCTCTCTCTCTCTCTCTCCACGTTCACTCTTCTACGGACCTTTATTTTGCAGCTTTGACATAGATTTTGAAGGAGTAATCATAATAGCTACAAGCTATAGCAATGACAATTGATCTTAGCTTTGAGCCTAGATTCAAACATTACATCAACCAAAACAAGAGTTCAAGGTATTCAAAGAGAGAGATCAGGAGAGGTTTTTGAATGTTTATTGTTGTATGACCATCTCTTCTGCATGTACTTGTCTACTATGAAGGACAACAATGACTAAGCTATAATTGCATGACTTGTACAAATCTAAGCTATATAATATGAAAGTTTGTGCTAGGTTCAAATAGCTAAATTTTGACTAAGATTCGGAAAGGAAGGGTGTTGCAAGTTGTTGTAGTGGTGGCATGTTGGAGTGGATACATCAATGTAATCATTGAGTTCAACATATACAATTCTAATATTGTAGCAACTTTTGAAGGTAAGTAGAGCAACTTGAAAGCGCATTTTTAATGAGAGGAAATGATGTTTAAAATACATTATAATGACAATCATCACAAAAAGTATTCATAAATTCATAAGTAATAGAAGTGTACCATAAAAAGCATAATTGGTGACATTACATCTCCCTTGAAATCATAGTCGTCCTCACCTATGACTTACTTATCTCTTGAAATTATTTGAGTCCCTCGTGAAGGTTCCAAGGTTTCATGGTCTCTGACTTTGTCATGACCATTCTCACTGATTTTGTAGATTCAAATAATACTTTTATGTATATTCTCTCTCTAAATTAAAAAGAGAATAAAGTTTGATTTAGGTTTTCAATCTCATAAATATGTTCTTAATGGCTTTTCAATGTTCCAAAAATATATGGCTTATCTATAGTCTAGAATGACCACTTCCATTACGTTTACATCTACAAATTAAGCATTATAGAGTATTTTTTCTCTCTAGCTTAGAGAGAGAGAAATCATGTTTTATGTCTCAGCTTTATTCTTATTTCCTTCAATCTTTTTAGAATTTTAGAGGATGAATTTCAACATTAAACTTTAATGAGCTCTTACAAACATACAATTTTGGTTGTCCTTGACTAAGAGTCATCTTCAAGAAAATAGAGGTGTCATGCTTGTGGATCATCATTTGAGAAGCAATTCCATTTTTTAGTAGGTGGCTATTTTGCTTGGTGCTTGAGTGATATAGTCCATCGCAAGCATGTTTCCATACATTTAACCTATACGCCTTTTCCTAGTAGATGGCTAATCTACGTGGTAATTGAGGAGGGACATAGTCTATCACAAGCGTATCTTCTTTCATGTAAATCTTGACCAAGGAAGATTTCAGTTCATTTACATTGATCATTGGATTATCTAGCATTTTGGTGGGATTTCATCCACATATGAAGAAGTATATATGTTTAAAAATGTCCTCAAGCTAAGTATTTTCATGCTATGAATAAGAAGTGTCTTCATAAGAGGAGGCGATGGGCTTACTGAAGAGGCATAACTTTCAGGTAACTACTTGACAATCTTGAGCCTATAAGCTAATTATTTATCCTCATCAAGAATTGAAAAACTTTATTTTTAACCTTTTGGGTAACTTTTCAAGAGATTAATGATGTATGCATTTGTCACCCTTGGAATCCTTTCTTATATTTAATCATTTAGAAGCTTTACTAGACGTGGAATAACAAACATTTGTAGAATGAATCTTAAAATATCTTTGATGCATTAGCAAAATATTTTGCCCTTGATACCATGTAGTATGGTGTATTTTTATCTTTAGAACAATATCTAAAAGATTACACACACTCTTTTGGAAAGATTTATCTTCTTCGACTCAAGAGAGTTATAATGCTTTAGTTGAGAGTTGGATCTTTTATTTGCATCATTATTATGGTGAAATTTATGTCCAAAAAACATATTGAGGACTATACATATTCATTTGCCAAACATTGTATCTAATGATCCTCTTAAACTTTGAAGATTCCCAATATGTAAACTTGTTACTTACTCTTTTGATGCCATATTGGGATAGTGTGTTCTATCTTGGCTACATTAGATCAAAGATCACACCCACACTTCTTTGCAACAATGTTTATATAGTTTGTGACACTCTAAATGTTGAGAAACATTTCAAGGAAATGTCTTGTTTTCACACATTGCAAGTTAGAACCTTGCCATTGTAACATTTAATGTAGATTAAATGCCACACAATAACCTTTAGCATGAGAGACATGGGCTTTAACCGTGGACTGTTAACCAAACAAGATATAAAATTATCCTTTCATAGTTTTGAAAAAAAATCAGGTTCTCTTTAAAAAACCTTTTCTTTTGGGAAGCACTTTCTTGAGTTCCCAAGGGGTTCACTACTAGGAAAACCCTTGGTATAACGTGCATTCAAGAGGTATTTAAAAAACCCCTTAGTTAAATTTTCCCCCTAATAAAACAACGCATATTTACTTATGAACTAAGTGATTTTTTTCTAAAATTGAATTAAAAAACCCCTTTTGTAAATGTAATCTTGTTAATTTTTCTAAATCCTTAATATCAAATAACCCCTTCATTGGAACTCACGTGGTACACTAACATTATGTGTGGTGAACCCCCCAAGCTTGAGTTGTGTGGCTAAGAGACCACTACTTAAGGAAAAAATGAATAACCTCCCAAATTCTTGGCCACTTGGTCATGATAACCTCCGAAGTTGTTGAACCCTTGAATTTTATCAACAAAAACAACAATTTCTCGAGGTCAAATAAGACTACAAACACTAGGAAGTTTTTGAGACCATGAGATCATTTTTCCCAATAACTTTAATGTGTTCTTGATTGTGCTATACGATTATTTTAGCCCCACTCTTTATCTTTTTGGAAATGAAATAAGGTATAATATAGTCATGCTCATTATTGCCACACTAAATGTGTCTTTTCATAGATTTCTTTAGGTCTTTACATTCATAGGTAGTTGTTAAGAATTCCAAAAGCATAAAAAATCTCCCACCAATTAGAATGGTGGGCACAATAAAGAAGAACTTAAACAATTTAAACAACATATATGAAAAAATTGGGTTCCATGTCATGGCCTTTACATTCCCTTAGAAAACCCCCAATATAAATGTAAATCTAGAAGGTACGATTAAACATAGATATAAGGTACAAAGTTAATATGAGTTTCTTATCAAAATAACAATGTAAAGGGAGCTAGCATTTCCAACTCAAAATGACTATGATTCAAGTTGAACCAAAAAACTCAACCATGATTCTATTGTTATCTATATGAATTATTAGGTATCCCAAAACTCCTAGAATAAGAGTTATGTGTTATGGAATCCACATACAGAGTCAAAATTGGCTTTGGATTCTGTTAAAATGACCAAAAAAACCAATGAAAGGACATATTTTTCCTAGAAAACAACATCGATAAATTTCATTACTAGACCATAGCTGTCAATGTGAACCTTTTCTTCTCCTTAAAATCATGAAATCCAGTTGAGAATTACTAAGGCTAGTCATGTACTAGTTTTAAACTCACCAAAATGACTTTTAGGGTAGTATAATTGCAAAAATTAAAAAAAGGCAAAGACAATATCATTTTTTTGGCACAGTTGAGCTTGAGAAACGAGAATAAGGATAATGGTTGAATTGATGGCCCAAAAAAATCCCAAGTTTTTTGTGCTCATGAGACAACTTTGTAGATATAGATCACTCAAGCAATCATTTTGTAACTTATTAAATGATTCAAGGAAGTTGGCCACTTAAGAGGACATAAAAGTGTCTCAAGACATGAAAGTGTCCCATTACTAGTCTATATTGTTAAGCCCAATCTTCTCTCATCCTTCATGCAGCACAAAACCTTGTATAAGGAAAGAGAAAATAGATTAGAGAGTATACAGATCTTGTAACTCCCCGTTAGTAAAGGCACATCATATGTGTCAACCATAGTAGTAGCATCTGCATCTACCATGCTGCATAGATATTGAGATATACTATTAAAATAATTTGAACCCTTGTGCATTATGAGAAATTATAATATACATTGCTTTGCTTGACCAAAACGTAAACAACACGTAAAGTTATATACATAATAAAATGTGAGAAAATCTTATTCAGTGGAAGAAGATATCTCCCCAACAATGCTCCATTCTTTAAAAGAAGGGCAAGTATGATTCCTTGCATCCAACTCTTTGTGAGAAATTCATTTATAAGATGCTTAAGTTGGTGCTTATAGTTTTCTTTGGAATGCACCCTACGAGTATGGATTCTTTGCCTCGCACTCCCTTATATTTATGTTTCTATTCATATTTTGATTGTTCAAAAACAACATTCATAGAGAAACTAGATGCCTTTTTAAGGAGGATATTATGACAACATGGATGGTTTGAATCATTTTCCATGCTTCATAATGACTCTTGGGAACTTGAACAACACTTCTTCTTTCCTGAGCTCGTTGCAAGAAGCTTGTATTCACTCAATATTTGAGCTACTCTAATTATTTAGATTACTTGAAAATAAAAGTGAGAGCTCTCCTTATCTAATTAGAAACATTCGAGAATTAAATTTTGAATAATAGTTATCAAGAAATGTTTGTCTTCCTTCTTACAATTGCTAATTATTCAATGAAATTAAGACGTAATTTTTGTGCTCATTAAATTTTTCTCTTACTTCAAATGATCTCTTGATTAAAAAAAAGAGAAACCTTTAACACTTTTGAATCTTGCCTTGAGAGATAATAGAGTCTCTTGGATCGAGCGGCTCTATAGAAGAAGAACCTAGTATGTTCTCCGATACCAAAGTAACAAAATTTAAAAGAAATAGACTTCCACCAACTTGTAAATAATTAAAATGAGATGTTCATATTACATGGCTAAACATAATCAAAGTGATAGAAGGACACAGTCACATACATAAACAATCACTTAAAGAGACAGAATGAGAGAGAGACAGAAAGAAATGACACAATATTGAGAGTCATAACCCAACCTCCAACACCATCAACGCCCCCCCCCCCCGGGCACCCCAATATGGATTTTTGTATTATAGAAGTTTACCATGAAGCTAACTAAAAATCATGATAGATTATCTTGCCAAGAAAGTGGCATTTTCATCATGTAAACATAATGGCCTTTTTTATGAAGCCAAAATTTTAACCTTTTTTTTAATTAGAAACTTGTGCATGCTTCAATTCATAAGAGTTTACTTATAGAGTCGCATGCATGGTTCGTGCATGGGAAATAAGTTCTCCATCATCTTCTTTGGGATTGCTTGGTGATAATAATTGGCAAGTAAAGGTGATCCTACAGAAATATCAAACATTGTTAAAACTTAAAAGTGATACCATAGATGTGAGTCTTAGGTTGCATGATTTTGATAAGCAGAGCTCAAGTTGTGGTTGTTCTTATGAAGGGTTATCTTGTAAAGGTTGTTTCCTACTTGTTTGATCAAAGAGAGTCATCTCCCTCCAATAATATGATTACTCCCTTGCTTTTAGATATTTTGACTGCTTTTGATTATTCTAGAGTCTGGCATGGCCATTTCCATTACAGTTTTGATGAGTTATAGGATTCTCTTAAAACATTATTTACTTGCCTAAGCAAAACATGACACACAGTCTCATTAGGTGCCTAGATGCTATAAGGAAATTTTCTACTAAATCGCCTTAGCAAGCACAATGGCAAAAATTGGTGATTTAGTGCTTGACCATCGGGATGACAATGAATGGTCATGGAACTCTGCAAGTGTGAGGAAAATACCCTACTCCAAACTCGTGTAAAGTTTCATGGACATTGATAACCCCCTTGATGGCTAGGGGTGGCTCGAACACGAATCTTTTGCCATTGGGCCCTTAGCGAGCCCAATGGCAAAAAATGGGCAATTGTACAATGCCACACTAATGAGACGGGCATGGATGGCCGTGCAACTTCTCAAGAGTAGAGAAAGCACCCTACTTCCCCCCCTAGAAAACTTTTATGGACATCGCTAATCGTCTTGACATTCAGGTGCATTTCCAACTCCAACCTTTTGTCATTGGGCCATTAGGATCATTGGGCCCTCAATGAACCTAATGGCAAAAAATTGGTGATTATATAGTTCCTGACCATCAAGATGGAAATGGATGGCCATAAAACTTTGAAAGGGCCAAGAAAGAACCCTACTCCCTCTCCTATAAAGTTTCATGGCCATCACTAACCATCTCAATGGTCAAGGGTGGCTTGAACACCAATTTTTTTGCGATTGGGCCCTTAGTGAGCCCAATGTCAAAAAATGGCAATTGTGCAACCTCTGACCATTGAGATAGAAATAGATGGGCATGAAACTTTGTAAGTATGGGAAAAGAACCCTATTCCCTATCCTTGCAAAGTTTCATGTCATTGCTAGTCATCTCAACGATTAAAGACGACTTGAACGCCAATCTTTTGCTATTATGTCCTTAGCGAGCCCAATGGTAAAAATTTGGCAATTGTGCAAGGCCACACCGACAGGACGGTAATTTGTTACTATATACATGTGGTGGTGATGTGTGTGAACACACTTAGGACCTCCGGGGTATTTTTTCCCTCACTAGGAGGTTTTTCCTTCCATGCAATGTATATAAGTCCATCATTCTAGGGCTATCTATCTTTCCATTGCACACTAAGTAATATACAATTTGTTGTGTGCCTTGATCTTCCTTCATCTTCTCTAAGATGTGTGTGTTTTCCTGCAACCCTAATTATAATAATTGGTATCAGAGCAAGTTGCATCCTCCCAAGCTTAGTCGCCCAGTAGCTCTAGCACGCACCTGCTCACTTTCTTTAATTTTTATGAGATTTGGTGAGTGTTTGCAGGTCAATTTTTTTTTTGGGTAAGCTCAAAGATCTTAGTCCGCTCAGATTTCTGATTTGGGCTCATTTCAACCTCCGTTTTCACTTCAGCCTATTTTGTCATTTTGTGCGAAAACTTGTCAATGCGGTTTTGTGCATAATAGGTCCCTTACTTTTGTATTGTTTGTGTTATATAGCACTTGTTGTTCTTGCATTTCTTCTCCTATTTTTGGGCAGTTTTCACATCAGGTGCAACATATATCATGGCTGACAACAACACAAATGTGTTCAAGATGTTTGTTGCTGAGGATAGATTGGATGGGGACAGTTACCGTATGTGGGCTTATACGATGCAACATGTTATTTTGTTGAAGGGCATTTGGAACATTATGCAAGGCATTGATGTATGTACTGGTTATGAGAATACAGGCAATGTTGAGGATGTTGCAGGTCTTGCTGCAAGGATTGCTGCTGTTAGAGTTGTTTTTCCTACGATTGAACAAGCTTGTTGGGATGTAAAATATGCATAGGCTCATGCATTGATTGTGTTTTATGTGAAGTGCACTATTACTACACACATTCGTTCAGTGAAATTTGCAAAACAGGCTTGGTATATTCTGGCTGGTCTTTATGCAAGTCGCAATGAAGCAAAAATTGCATTGCAACGTTGTCGAGAAATTTGCGGTCTTGCTAGGAAAGCACCGGGCTTATGGCTATGAGAGTTTGTGAGAGAACTCAACAAAAACTATATGAAGGAGTTAAACCATAGATGCCATGAAGACTAGGGTTTGAAAAGAAGTGCAATAAAGAAGACTCACTCTTTCTCTCTTGCATTCACACACACAAAGAAAGAATGCAAAAGAGAATGTCAAAACAATACGAAAATGAAAACATCAAGGCTATGGTCATATCGTATCATGGGTAATATGAAAGGGTTAATAGATGAGTTAATGGCATTCAATCTTGACTGACCAAATAGGCTACAAATTGTTCTTTGGAATTGTAGTTTTGTGCTTACCATAATATATATATTTTGTCTAGTGATTGGGATTAATTGTGTGTAGAAATCCTCTTGGTTCATAGCAAGATAACTACGCTTACATCAAAAGAAAAGTTATAGTCTATGAGAGGTAGTATGATGGGATCCGGTGATAGAAGTATTTCATTAAGCCTTTCTGGGCCAAAGAGAACCACTATACGTTGTTGAAAGTGTATTTTACGGCTAATCCATACGTTAATTCTAATAGATCGTACAGAGTCAAAGTGATAGAAATGATCATCATGTGGGTTATTCATCTAGGATAGTATGTGAGAAATGTAGATATGAGAGAAGTGAAGAGATGAGAAGTTTCCCTCCCCAACCCTATTCTTGCCCGTAGGCAATAAGGATATTGCGGGGAGAGATGTACCTGTAGAAAAGAGAACCTAGAATTTGCAGAGAGGATGAATTACTAAGAATGAGAGAGATAGGTTTGCTTAAGGAGATGAGATTAGATACATATATATATATGCTGGATTAGAGATGAAAAAGAAAACAACAAGAAATCAAGAAAACATCAATGTAGAACACATCTTACTTGACAAACCCTTCGGCACCATTATTGATGGAGAGAGAAGAAGAGGGGAGAACTCCACTTTGATTGATACGCCAAGTGCAAGACCTTCTTTGATTAGAGTTGATCTTCCAAGGATAGCGTACAAGAATGGCTAGTCTTCCTCTAGGAGAAAGTGTAGGCTTGGGCTTATGTTAATGGCTAAGTACAATTAGGCATTACTACTCACTCCCTCAAGAATTCCTCTCATCAATGGCTTGAATGCTTGAGTTTCTTCCAAGGAAGAAGAGGTCCCCTTTTATAGGTGAAGGGAACCCCCAAGGGTTTACACAAGAAGAGAGGAGCCAGTGTGAACATGAATTGGAAAAGTTGAAAATGAGTTGTGCTTGCATGATGTGGGCAGACTGGGGTCCAGTATTTTGATCATATTTCCTCAACCGTGGCTCCAATTAAAAAAGTAAAAATATGGGCAAAAACTTCAGCTCATTAGCTACAATTTTTATTTTAAAATCGTTTTCCAATTCGGATTGGAACCTTGTGTAAAAAATTCATCAAAATAGGGTCCATTTATGGCAACAAAAGTCTTCATGTGGTCTCCTTAGCCTAGACTTTCATTTAATTCACAAGGACACCTCATGCCATATGAAAGCATGACATTGCTCCTTGACAAAGTTTTGTAATCATGCTTGTAATAATGCATTAAAATAAGTGTATCTTTGAAATCATGCCACCTAGTGTCCCACTAGGATTTGATTCTCTCCTAGTAGCTATTTAAAAAGAAATATAAGAAAAGTATAAAAAATACGTAGAATATATATATATTGGAGTTTACCCTAGATATAGGATCTAGCTAGGGTGTGAGATGATAATGAAATAGTAGAAATAAAGAATCAATGCTTTTTGCCCCAAGTTAAAGAGGCGGAGTTATTGATGCTTTTCCCATAGTATTTTCTGATGGTAAAGTAAGGATAGGTTACCCTTGAGAAAAATAATAGGATGAGATAGAAGGCTTATTATTATACTTAAATATGCATATGTACACTATAGGAAATATAATTATGTATCTAAAAAAATACAAGATAGATCTTGTAGCATGTGTTCCCACTATGTACGTGTCACAGCACGACAACGTAAAGAGCTGGAGTTGAAGATTATGCATGAGGAAGATGATATGAAAACTTTCCTTGCTGGTGTCAAAAATATTAATGAAAACTTATTTCTACATGTGAAGTCATTTCAGACAGTTTTGTTGTGCAGACTATTCTCGATGCCTTGTCAGATTCTTACCAGACTTTTGCTAGTACTTGGAGACTTATGACCCAAGGAAATCCTGAAGTTGTCAAGTTTGATGCATTGTGCACATTGCTATTGCAAGAGTTACTGTCCAAAAAATTTAGGACTAGACAACGTGCAGTTGAACAGCTTTTATTATTGCTCAAAGAAAGGGTGGTAACAACATGCAGTCACTTCTTATGGTTCTTCTATGATTGGAAAGTCACATGTTCCTAATGCTTTTGCACGCAACAATTTGCATGGAAATTCTGGTTACAAGGGAAAAAAGAAGATGTGTTGCCATTATTGTAAAGCTAATGATCACTTGATCAAGCAGTGTCCTAAGTTGAAGGCCAAAGAGGCTAAGAAGAAAGAGGGTGGTTCCAATGCAAATGTTGGTTCCACTACAAATGCAGCTATTGTTGTTGAGTCTTTTGTGAAAGGAGATTGTGATGTTGATGTTGATGTTGATGCAAAATGGGATTTTAGTACAGAGTGTACCTATAATCCTGGTGTCCATGATGCATGCATGTCAGTTGTTGTAGATTCACATGTGTGGTATTTTGACATTGGTGCTACAAAGCACATTACCTCACATCGTGATTTATTCACCTTTCTTGTGTCTGTCCCTCATGGGAATTCAATTACTTGTGTCAACAATGCCTCTTATCTGATTCATGGAGTTGGAAATATCGTTCTTGTTGCTGCAAATGGCAATTCTTTCACACTTGTTGATGCACTTTATGTACCTAGGATCAAGAAAAATATTTTGTCTGTATTTGCACTTGCTAGACTTGGTCTTGTAGTCAAATTTGTGGATGACAGATGTATAGTACATGATCTCAGTTTTGGTGATGAAATTGTTGCATCTGGCATTTTATGTCATGGGCTGTATAAGCTCACTTTGTAGAACAAGTGTGGGCAAAGTTTTGCAAATGTCGTTGTGGATTCTAAATCTATTTCAAATTCAAAACTTTGGCATGCACGTTTTAGACATCTAAATCTTGTCAGTTTGTTGCGTTTGCAGAAATCTGATAGGGTTGCTTCTTTGTCACCTCTTGAAGCATTTGTCAAACATGTTTGTGAAGGCTATATTTTGGGTTAGATGCAGCGTTCAAAGTTTCCAAAGGATGGTTCAGTTAGGGCCACATGCAGATTGTAGCTTGTACATAGTGATGTTTGTGGGCTCATGCAAACTTTTTCCTTGGACAATTACCTTTACTTTGTAACTTTCATTGATGATTACTCCAGGTATGCATGGGTATTTACTCTTAAAGCAAAGTCCAAAGCATTTATGTGCTTCAAATGTTTTTTGGCTATGTCTAAAAATGTCTCTAAATGTATTGTGGGCACCCGCCGTTCCATCAAGGGGGAGAGTATACGTCTCATGAATTTAATGCATTTTTGGCTAGTTGTGGGATAAAACACCAACGTACAGTGCCTTATACACCTCAAAAAAATGGTGTTGTTGAGAGGAAAAACAGGTCACTTATGGAAATGGCACGATGTATGGTTAGAAGTCAAGCTTTGGCACATTTGTTTCGGCTTGAGGCCATCATGTGTGCCACTTATGTACTTAATAGATGTCCTACAAAAGCTTTGTAGTCTATTACTCCATATGAAGCATGACATGATAGAAAGACTTCTTTTGATCACATGCGTGTTTTTGGATGTTTGGCATATGCTTTGGTGCCACAAACACAATGCAAAAAATTGGATGATAAGGCTATCAAATGTATTTTTGTTCGTTAGAGTGTTGAAAGCAAAGGTCACAAGTCTTGTATTATCCACAAACAAAGTGCATCTTGGTCTCACAAGATGTTGTGTTTGTGGAAAATTCTATTAAACCCTTGTTGTCATGTACTAGAGACAGTAATGTAAGCTCACAGAACATTTATGACACTTTGTTGCCTCTTTTCAGTGGTGGAAGTTGTTGACCGGGTATTGCCAACACATTTGGTGAAACTACTGCAATTGTTTGTGTGTTGTGTTTGACATTCTTGTCTTGTTGATTACCTACTATAATGGTATGTTTGTTGGGTCTGATCACCTTTGTGTTAGCATTCAAGGTCGGTGTTTGTGTTTCACAAGAGTGATGATGCTATGAAAGAACCTATCCTGAAGGAGAAATTGTTAGACCGAGGAGTGGAAATTCAGGAGCAATAGATCATGTTTGATTAGAAGCTTCGCTACAGATTAAAAATTCAGATTTTGCTACTATAAGTGCTGCAGATTTAGGTTGTATAGATACAGGAAGGTGTTGCAGATTTAGGCTGCACACATTCAACAAGGTGTTGTAGGTTTAGGCTGCACAGATTCAAACTTTGAAAAATGACAAAAATTTGGATGATTTGTAGAGACAGAAGAACAATTTCTTGAAATCAAATAGAGAAATTTAATGTTGAATTTGATGTTGATAATCAGATCTGTCGAAGCAAACAAACTCAAGAATGGTATCTTTTAGTGAATTTTTCCAAACATATAAATACATCACTAAACTAAAATATCCCAATCAATTTAAGCAACGAATTAAATGGACTACACGGATCTTGGTACAACATTCATGGCTCTTTGTTTAGCAAATTTAATGGGTCTCGGATTGGTGTGGTGCACTGATCTTGAGGGCTAAACGTGATTGTTGTATTTTAATGAAGTGAATGTTATGGGGGATAAAAGGAAGAAAGAGATTAGTGAGGTTTGCATGAGTAAGAAGCATGAGGTGGATGATTGTCCGTGTGTAGTTGATGAGTGCTCAAAGAGAGATGCTTGTAGGAAGTGGTGCATGGTGGATTTGTGCACAAAACTTCATTACATTAGCCACAAATTGCATGAAGAAACTTCCTATAACAAAATGGAAAGAGTCTTAGAGAAGCTAGATGATTTTGAAGATGACTTGGAGAATGCATATGAATGGCTAGATGATCATAAAGGGGATAGGCAAAATTCATGTTCTGGTAGAAAGAAGGTTTTCAAGTTGCAAAAATCATGTGAGAAGCTGAGGGATGCATATGAGAAGGAGTTTGAAGGGGATTTGAGTGACGATGATGATGATGGATGGAGAATGTGTCATGTAGTCCACCAAGTAGGGATATCAAAGATGGAGGAGAAGGAGGTGCAAAAGGAGGTTGGCCAAAAGAGCCTAGAAGAGCCCCTAGATATCCCTAACCTACCATTAGAGTATACCATAAAGTGGAAGAGGAAGATTCATTGCTTAAACTTATGTTGTTTGCATATGGAACATGTTGTTACCCTATTTATGCAGAGGAGGAATTGCTGGAAATCAGATTTCCTGAAATCAGATTTGCTGAGGAGGAATTTTTGAAAACCATATCAGTTAAGGAGGAGTCTCCATCAAAAAGATCCCTACATGTGAAAATATTGCAAAAAGGAACATTGAAGGAGTTTATAGATGCTCATTTTGATAATCAACAAATTCAGACAAAAAATCAGACCACTATGCCAGATGTTGCGGATGATCAAGCAAATCAAAATTTTGGTTTTGAATGTTTTGAAGGACAAATTTTGATGTTGCAAGTCGATATCAAGCAAGGATATGCTTCAGTTGTAAAGAATTGGAAGAATCATATTGATTTTTGTTCCAGTCTAAATAGGGATGAATCAAAAAAAGGTCTCACATATCAGATTCAGCATGAAGAATGTCAAGAGCAAGTCTTTGAGGAGTGTAAAACAGGTTTAACAAGTTTTGTGGAGCATGCAATGATGTTTGAAATGCAGAATGATGAATTTCAATGGATGTGCATTCTACAATTGATGTGGGACAACCTGTTCTCAATCCAAACATACTTTTATTGGAAGATGTGTGTTTTAAAGCTGATGAGATAGTAGAAGTGGATTCTTACAAACTTAGCATTTACCAACGGGAGTTTCCAAGGGAGTCAACATCAAGGGGATTTTTTGAAGCGGACTCAAGAAGATGACTCTTGAAAAGGATGAAGTGATCCAAAGGAGGCATATCGGCAAAGAAAAGATCATATGTACTACTTAGGGCGAGCTTTTTGAAATGGGGCCTCTAAACCCAAACCAATGGGCCTACCCTCACAAAATGTTCGTAAAGAGGTACGCACACTACTTGGGGCACCACCTTCTTTTGGGAGTGGAGAAGGAAACCAATCAAAATAACACTTGCACTCACCCACTCAAGCAACACACTTTGAAAACCCCCTTACTCTATATACACTTTGGACACTTGAACACCATCAACGATTATGCAACCCAATGCCGTGCATCAAAATGAAATATGCAATTTGTGGAATAGCATTCACCTTCTCTCCATAAGAATACCCATGATACATCCAAACTCTTCCTCTCTCAAGCACTCATCAAAAAAATCATGCGCACAAGACTTGCCTCTCAAACACACAAGAGAATCACTTACATCAAACTAACACACTTTGCATAGAGAGCTCATCTCCATCTATGCAATGCCGTGAAATAAATAAAATCACCATGAGAGGTAGCCACATGCATATGTAATGAAGCAAAAGAGAGTTGGAGTGAGAAATTTCTTTAGACCAATTGAATAAGTGTGGAGAAACAAACCAATGGTAAATTGAGAATAGAACACTTACTTGATTTCTCGCACACCTTTTAAGGGGAGGACAGACGCTGGCTAACCATCACGAATTGCGACACTTGAAAGTTTTGAAGATGATTTCATGATCATTAACATAACCATGAGAGAGATCATGATGTATTTACAAGTTATTGAGGTGCTACAAATGATTTATTGGGTTGATGGAGTAAGACATGGTAGAATGGAAAGAGTGGAGAATAGAGTTGCACTTCCTCCAAAGAGGAGGGTTAGGAAGGAGGATGTGACAGAGGGAGAGTTGGGGTTTTCTCTACTATTGGTCAAGAAACAACATGAAGTTGAAAATATAGGTGTGTGTCCTTGAGTCTCTCCAAGGGGGGCTATTTATAGTTGTGTAGGAGTGGGATTATGCTACACGTAATTAGAGTAAGTGATTAGACCTAATTAAATGTCCTTTGACCACTCATTGAATATTGGACATAAAGGGGACTATTTATTCACCAAAAATATCATTTTAGACCTTGAAGGCTCCATAGGGGTGCATAATGTAGGTGGGCCCCACCATGAGGCCCTACGGGTGGCTCCTGCGGGGTATCTCAACTTGTCTGTCTTGGCATTTACAAAGCATCTTTAGGTTGGTCCCATCACATGCAAGTGACCTTGAACACTCATTGCTCTTCTAGAAGATGAGTAGGGGAAAAATAAGATCTCACCCTCTTGATTTACTTGATTTACAGTTCCCTTTTGCTGCGAATCTGACAGATTTACACTATTTTGACCATAACTTTTTACCTGTAGCTCGGAATGACATGCTTCAAAAGGAAAAATTGACCTTCTCAACATGTTTGATATGAATTTGGACTATTATTCACGCCCATGCACCAAGGAATTCGGTTTGGAAGGTCCACACTAGGCTAGGGAACCTTTTGCTTCCAAGTCTTCTTGTATGGGCCCTTTGTTTGTATGCATCCAAGGGGAATCATGCTTTTTCAAAAGGCTATGATGCTTAAACAAATAGAAGAGGGCCCAATATTATTTGCTTGTGAAAAGAATATACAATTGGAGTCTTTTTGAAAGGAGAGAAACTATATGTATATTCTTAAGAGATATTGGGCCGCCTATGTAGGGGGCATAGAAGACTTGTAGAGAGGGACCATAATCTTTGGTAAAGACAAGTGGAGAGTTGATTTCCATGGGAATTTATCTATATGGGGTGGAAGATGGATATATTATTTTTCTACTACTAATTCACAAGAGGTAAGAAAGTTTGGGGGTATATAGTTGGTTATTGTATGCTTATTCTATTTACAAAGCAAAAAATAAAAGGGTGGTAATCTAAATATATGACTAAGGTGACATTTTTGGGAAGAGTATAATGTATGTGTCGCCACAAAGGTTAAACGAAGAGGGGGAATTTACTCTAGATAACTTAATAGCGTAGAAAAATATATACACATATGAGGAAGAGGACGTTGAGTAGGCTGACAAATGTTGCAAAAAGATGGTTACCATTTTATGCCACTCATATTAGCCCTCCCCCAAGCCTAGAGATATTCATATCTTTAGGAGGACGGTGTTGCTTCTTTTTCTTCTTTTTTTTCTCTCTTTTTTTTGTCATTTTTTCTTTTCCACTTTTTTTTTTCAATAGGAGGAGTGTCATGCACTCTTTTACTCCATTAGACCTGGTTTTCATTACCTCAATCCCATAAATCGGAGATGGGAGGGTTGCCTTGGGTATGTTCAAATTCCAAGGCTGGTTCTTCTTTGCACATCAAAGATTTAAAAATAGGTGGAGCATTTGCCAAGCCGAAGGGAGCCATGTCAATTTGGAGCTTAGACGATGTAGGTAGATGACTGCCTATCAACGGATTGATACGTTGAAAGTAGGGCTTTAATCTCCATCCATTGACTCTGGTCTTGTGGAGTTTTGCAGATAAATCTGCTAATCTGTAACTACCATTCCGAAACTTTGTTTTTATCATGAAAGGTCCCTCCCATCTTTGCAAAAACTTTTTGTCGAGTCGAGTATCAAGTCGGTTATCATAGCGAAGAACCAACATACCTTCCTTCAATCCTTTCCCCTTGAGCTTCTTGTTGATTTTATCCCTCTGGCTTGTCGCTTTGGTGATGTAGTGATCAATGGACTCTTCTCTATCTAGCTCAAGTCGTTGGAGATCTAAGATCCTTTCATGTAGAATCTCTTTTGGTTTTTTTTGCCACTCTTGCAAGAACGCGCAATCTTGAGAGCTCTACCTCAATGGGGAGAAGTGCCTCCTGTCCATAAACTAGATGAAAAGGGGTGAATTGGGTAGATACCTTGAAAGATGTCCTATACGCCCAAAGAGCAGCCGTCAAATGGCGATCCCAATCATTAGGCCGGTCCACAACCTGCTTAGAAATGATCTTACATATCATTCCATTCACTTTTTCCACCAATCCATTGCATTGAGGATAGTAGGGTGTGGAATGCAGGTGTTTCACTTTTAACCTCCTCAAGAGATCATTTAGAAGGTCAACCCTAAAACCCGGGCCTCGATCTGATAAGATTTCTAGGGGTGTTCCAAACCTACTACAAATATGATCAAAAATAAACTTTGATACCTCTTCAGCTGTGATTCGGGTTGTGCTTGTTGCTTCCGCCCATCATGTCATGTATTCAACACCCATGATGATGAAAACCTTCCCTGTAGAAGTACGAGGTAGGGGACCTATTGCATCCACACCCCACTTTTCAAAAGGGCCATAAGATATTATTGGGACTCGAGGCTCATATGTTAGTCGTCTATCCCCAGCAATTTGGCATGGCTTACATGCCTTACACCAATATTGGACATCACGATGTAAGCTCGGCCAAATAAACCCTGCTTGTAAAATCTTCCTACTTGTAATATCTTGAGAAAAGTGACCACCACAGACATCATCATGACATGAAAGAAGAATTTTCTCTATCTCTTGCACACCTGGTACTCTCCTCAAGACCAAATCTTTTCCTTTGTGATATAAATCATCCCCGATCAACTGGTAAGGTGTGGCCTTCTTAACTAGTCTATGTCTTTGCACCTTGTCTAAGTGTTTGGGACACTCACCTGCTTGTAGAAAGAAGATAATGTCTTTTAGCTCCTCTTGACCTTGATATTTTGGTTCATATAGTTTCACACCTCCTACCACCATTTGAAGCTTTTCATTTGCGAGTAAGTCTGCTTCCTTGTTATGAGTTCTCACAATGTGTTGTACCTGTGTTGCTTTAAAACCCTTCATCAAAGCTCTTACACTACTAAGCCACTCAAACAATGTACGATTCTTGCACCTCCAAGTCCCTTGGATTTGCCTCACCACTAGCAAAGAATCACCTTTTATAATAAGTCTTTGTATGCCTAATTCTTTGCATTCTTCTAACCCAAGGGTTAGAGCAGCATACTCGGCCTCATTGTTAGAGTGAACACTGGGTAGAGTGATACCTTTTCTAACCATTACCTCCTTTTGTGGGTTCAAAATGATGATTCCCCCTGCTGCTTTGTCTTGTTGGCGTTGATAAGCTCCGTCAAAGTATAAAGTATGGGCATTATCAATCTCCTTTACTTTGAACTGTTTTGAGCCTTCCTCTCTTTTTAGTCGTGATCCTTCCCTTTCTCTCACTTTGTAGGTGAGAATGTCTGCAAGTCCTGCTCTTGTGCTATCTTCTACAAGGAAAGTGTATTCAAATTCTTGGAGTTCAAGCACCCACTTTGCTATTCTAGATGAGAGGCTCATGTGTTGTACTACATATGGTAGATTGTGCTCTAAGGTGAGAAAAACAAATGGCACAAGGAGAAGATACGATCGAAACATCCTTACCGCAAACAAGATTGCAAAGACCACTTTCTCCATTTCAGTGTATCCCTTCTCGGCCGGAGTCATCACCTTGTTTGCAAAATAGATCGGCCTCATGTATGATGTTTTAGGATCTTTTTGCATCAAAACAACACCAATTGCTTCGAAACCTACACTTGGAGTGACATAGTAGGTCTCCTTTGGATCTGGTGGCATTAGGATTGGGAGAGAGCTAAGAATGCCCTTCACTTCCTCAAAACATTTTGCATGTTCCCTCCCCCATTCAAATGTAGATTGGCTTGCCAACCTATGCAAAGGGGCGATGGCTTCTGCTAGGAGATGGATGAAGTGAGACATGTACCTCACTTTGTGGTTGAAGGTCATTAGCTCCTTAGTTGTTGTTGGTGGAGATAATGACAAAAGGGCCTCTACTTTAGAGGGATCCACTTGAATTCCTTGTGAAGAAACCACATGGCCTAGCAAAACCACCTGAGATTCACCGATATGACACTTCTCTGGGTTGAGTTGTCCCCCAAATTGATGGAGCCTCTTAAGCCCCTCTTCAACCTTTTGGCAATGAAGTGATCTACAACTATAAATACAGAAATCATCCATAAAGACTCTTATAGATTTTCCAAAGAATGGCTGAAATACAAATATTGTGAATCTCATGAAGGTGCTAGGAGCATTGGTGAGCCCAAAAGGCATTACTCTGAATGCAAAACATCCCCAAGGTGTGATGAAGGTGGTTTTTGGTTGGTCCTCTTCTGCTATTCTAATTTGAAAATATCCTGAATACCCATCACACACAGTGTAGCATTCGTGACCTGCTATTTCATTCAAAATTTCATCTTGGAAAGGGAGAGGGAAGTGGTCCCTCTTTGTCGCAGCGTTGAGGGGTTTGTAATCCACGCAGACCCTCCACTTACCATTCTTCTTGGGAGTGACTACAATAGGTGATACCCATTCGGAGTTGGATACTGGATAGATGAAGCCAGCCTTCAAGAGTCGATTCACTTCTTGTAGGAGAGCCTTTTGTTGCACAGATCCTAGTCTTCTTAACTTTTGAGCCACGGGTTTGGTCCCTGGTTTCAATTCAATTCGATGCTCTATTACATCTACACCTCTTATTTGTGAGTAGTCAGTGATAAACAAATTGGGATACCTCCTTAACATATTGATGTAGGACCTCTTCTCCTCACAAGTAAGATCTTTTGCAAGCATCTTCTCAAATCCTTCTTCAAGGTGGTGGCATCTTTCATCCCCTCGTGTGTGATTGTCTATTGGCTTTTCTTCTACAGGAACATCTTGAGTGTTGGCGTTGAATACAATTCCCATTACCTCCAAAGAAGACTCCTCTTCACTGGTTGATGCACTGGTTGATGCTTCCTCATCACTTGAGTAAGGACTCTCCTCCTCACTCTCTTCATCTGCCATGGTTTCATAGTTGATATCTAGTTGCTTTCCTTCTCGCCAATCATACACCACCGGTTGACCCTTCTTAAGAATCAAACAACCACTTCCCCATTTTTTATCTGCATTCACAGCAATGAGCCAAGGCCTCCCTAGGATGATGGGATAGCCCTCCCCCTTAGTTGGCATGACATACATATCCACTCGTGCATCTATGTTACATACAGAGACTTTTACATTTTCAATGATCCCCAAACACTTCACACTTGAGTTGTTGGCTAGCCTAGCTTGACAATTAGAGGACTTTGTAATTTCAAGCCCTAACCTGTTCATTGATTTTTCCGTGATCACACACATTTGAGCTCCACCATCAACATATACATTAGACACCTTTTTACCCCTTATGTAAGCATCCACAATGGGTTCCACATCTTTTTGTAGCTTTGAGGCCACAAACTTAATGGAAAGATTTGCTTTCTTTTTTGGAATTCTTGTACTTACCAACTTTGGCCATTGCCTTCTTACTTTGGCTGATAGGTGTAGAAGTTGAGGCCATGAAATGTTTGGCTTTTGGGTTTGTAAATCCTCCAGGATGTTGTAGGGCTCTAGCTCCTTTCCCAATGGGAAGTCGTTGATACCAATTTCCCTTCGCCTTGATCTTTTCTTCCTTCTACTTTCAGCTTCTTCCATCTTTGACTTCTTCTTCTTGTCCCTTCTGGCTGAATTTGTTCCTTCACTTCTCATGTCTTCATCCTTATCATGTGCTCTTGTGCGTTTTTCTGCCGGCATAACATCAAAGTTTAGAGTATGCTCATCTATTACCTCTTCTAGATTGATGATGTTGACTCCTCTTTCTTCCTCCTCATGTGGGACGGGAGGTATATTTGCTGCTGTTGGTAGTCGACGAAGGATTGGTGGGCCTTGAGCTTGTTCTTGCTGCACAGTGAGAGGAGGAGGTCTGGGGGGATATATGTCTCCCGGAAGTCGCCTTGGATGTGGACAATTGTACATGCCATGGCCCATTTCATTGCAATTCCAACATCGAAACTCTTGAGCTTGTCTTCGTTGATTGCGATTCCCTTCTCTTGGTTGTCGTTGTTGAGGTAGGCCTTGTACTAGATTCAGAGTGAGGTTCTCAAGCTGTTGAGTTAGCCTTTGTAAAACCTCTTGTTGAGAGTTATCTCCTATTTGTGAAGATTGTGCAAGAGGGGCCCTAATTGGTGCTTCCATGGTTTGTGAAGACTCCCTCTCACTCACTTCATTCAAACCCCTTGCTCTATGTGCTTGTAAGTGTAGTTTTCTAAACTTGATGATGGCTACCTCACGTGCTTCTTCGAAGGTGGATGGGAATTTTAGCTCTACTTTATCCTTTAAAAGTGGATACAAGCCAACCATGAATCTCTCTTTTTTTAGAAAGTTAGGTGAACCACCATGATTTTCTACTGTAGCCTCCCACCTACCCCATAGATTGACAAAGGTTGCTTCATAAGAGGGATAGTCTTCAAGTGATACCTTCTTATGTCCAATAAGAAATTTCCATAGTCCTTCAGAAGTATCACCTTGCCCGAACTTGGAGAGGAAGCTTGCTCGCAGTCTCTCCCAATTGGACTTGATTTGGGGTTGCAAGGTCTCATACCATGATTTAGCTTCTGCTTTTAGAACCAACGGGAAGGCTCGTAGCTTTACTTCCTCTTCATCTCTCCCGGATATGAGATGTGCCATCTCCAAGTTGTCAAAGAAACTCTTGCGCATCTTCCCCACTTCTTGCATAGAACGTGGGAAAAGAACTTGATATTTTGTTTAGACTTTTTGAAATCTCTTTTTTTAAAAGAAACTTTTCTCTTACGGGCCGCACAAGATTATTGACACTATAAATCTGATTACATTAAAATGAAGATGTACACATCCATTGTTAATTCGTACTTTATCATAGGTAGAATAAATGGATTAATTGAAGCATTGATTTCATTGAGGCGAGTGGATCCAAATATCCTCCTTATGATAGACTCAAACCTAAACTTAGTTGCAATGATTATATGAATGGATTGCCGAGCAATAGGCCTAAAAGGTTCATTGTTTTGATCGTGATTCATGTGCTACTCCTCGTTGTTGGTTTGAAGACCTCATTCCTTCATATGGCCCTTGAGCACCCCTTCACCACTCCTTGTTCCTGCTTTTAAAACAAAATGAAAACGTGAACATCAAAAGAAGTTTCATAATTGATGATTGGAAGTATAATTGGATTGGGTGATGCTAGTATTTCTCTAAGTCTTTCTGCACCAAACATAAAAACAATGCGTTGTTGGAAAAAGACTTTTCTATCTATGTGAACATTTACTCTAATGTGTTGTGCAAAATGAAATGGATAGATGCGAACTCCATTGTTCATCACTAAAAAATTTGAAGGTAACTTGGAAATATGTTCCTCAATGGGGGCACCACTTTATGAGGGCGAGCTTTTTGAAATGGGGCCACTAAACCCAAACCAATGGGACTACCCTCACAAAATGTTCGTAAAGAGGTACGCACACTACTTGGGGCACCACCTTCTTTTGGGAGTGGAGAAGGAAACCAATCAAAATAACACTTGCACTCACCCACTCAAGCAACACACTTTAAAAACCCCCTTACTCTATATACACTTTGGACACTTGAACACCATCAACGATTATGCAACCCAATGCCGTGCATCAAAATGAAATATGCAATTTGTGGAATAGCATTCACCTTCTCCCCATAAGAATACCCATAATACATCCAAACTCTTCCTCTCTCAAGCACTCATCAAAAAAATTATGCGCACAAGACTTGCCTCTCAAACACACAAGAGAATCACTTACATCAAACTAACACACTTTGCATAGAGAGCTCATCTCCATCTATGCAATGCCGTGAAATAAATAAAATCACCATGAGAGGTAGCCACATGCATATGTAATGAAGCAAAAGAGAGTTGGAGTGAGAAATTTCTTTAGACCAATTGAATAAGTGTGGAGAAACAAACCAATGGTAAATTGAGAATAGAACACTTACTTGATTTCTCGCACACCTTTTAAGGGGAGGACAGACGCTGGCTAACCATCACGAATTGCGACACTTAAAAGTTTTGAAGATGATTTCATGATCATTAACATAACTATGAGAGAGATTATGATGTATTTACAAGTTATTGAGGTGCTACAAATGATTTATTGGGTTGATGGAGTAAGACATGGTAGAATGGAAAGAGTGGAGAATAGAGTTGCACTTCCTCCAAAGAGGAGGGTTAGGAGGGAGGATGTGAAAGAGGGAGAGTTGGGGTTTTCTCTACTATTGATCAAGAAACAACATGAAGTTGAAAATATAGGTGTGTGTCCTTGAGTCTCTCCAAGGGGGGCTATTTATAGTTGTGTAGGAGTGGGATTATGCTACACTTAATTAGAGTAAGTGATTAGACCTAATTAAATGTCCTTTGACCACTCATTGAATATTAGATATAAAGGGGACTATTTATTCACCAAAAATATCATTTTAGACTGTGAAGGCTCCATAGGGGTGCATAATGTAGGTGGGCCCCACCATGAGGCCCTACGGGTGGCTCCTGCGGGGTATCTCAACTTGTCTGTCTTGGCATTTAGAAAGCATCTTTAGGTTGGTCCCATCACATGCAAGTGACCTTGAACACTCATTGCTCTTCTAGAAGATGAGTAGGGGAAAAATAAGATCTCACCCTCTTGATTTACTTGATTTACAGCTCCCTTTTGCTGCGAATCTGACAGATTTACACTATTTTGACCATAACCTTTTTACCTGTAGCTCAGAATGACATGCTTCAAAAGGAAAAATTGACCTTCTCAACATGTTTGATATGAATTTAGACTATTATTCACGCCCATGCACCAAGGAATTCGGTTTGGAAGGTCCACACTAAGCTAGGGAACCTTTTGCTTCCAAGTCTTCTTGTATGGGCCCTTTGCTTGTATGCATCCAAGGGGAATCATGCTTTTTCAAAAGGCTATGATGCTTAAACAAATAGAGGAGGGCCCAATATTATTTTCTTGTGAAAAGAATATACAATTGGAGTCTTTTTGAAAGGAGAGAAACTATATGTATATTCTTAAGAGATATTGGGCCACCTATGTAGGGGGCATAGAAGACTTGTAGAGAGGGACCATAATCTTTGGTAAAGACAAGTGGAGAGTTGATTTCCATGGGAATTTATCTATATGGGGTGGAAGATGGATATATTATTTTTCTACTACTAATTCACAAGAGGTAAGAAAATTTGGGGGTATATAGTTGGTGATTGTATGCTTATTCTATTTACAAAGCAAAAAAGAAAAGGGTGGTAATATAAATATATGACTAAGGTGACATTTTTGGGAAGAGTATAATGTATGTGTCGCCACAAAGGTTAAACGAAGAGGGGGAATTTACTCTAGATAACTTAATAGCGTAAAAAAGTATATACACATATGAGGAGGAGGACGTTGAGTAGGCTGACAAATGTTGCAAAAAGATGGTTACCATTTTATGCCACTCACTACCTAGAGACACAAAGCCTGCAAGAAGTACAATCTTGGACAAGCATTTGGCGGAATCCTCTGGTGAACCAATGCCAAATGAATCATTATGTTTTTTTCCCAACATGTTTTATTCTCAAATATTTATAATTATATTCCATGTGATAAGGCATTTGATTGTGATCAAGGAATATGTGAATCCATGTTGGAGTTCTACGAAATCCACCACTGGGGCGTGCCATGTGTTGACTAGGTATTGCTGAGTGAGATGTTGCTAAGTCAGATATTTCTCTAAAATTGGATGTTGGTTAGTCAAATTCTATTAGTCTTAGTTGAATTAGAGGTAGATTAAGGCTATAAATTGTAATGTTTGATACGAGCAAAGGGATGAAAAATCAGTTAACGAGTCTCTCTCTCTCTTCTTGTGCTCTCTCAATCTTTCATGCATGCAGTTTTGAGAGTCGTCTATGTGTCTTGAGGGTGTAAGCCCACAATAGAAGTTTAAAAGTAAATTCCAATGAGGAAAATGTATAGCCTATGGGGGTTTCTGAAAATGTTACAGATCAATCTATTACTGATGCAGATGTACATGATGTACTTGATGAGGAAAAAGCTGAAAACAAGCAGGCTAGAGGTATGCCAAAATGGTTGGTGCATATAGTTACATGATAGTAAATTGGATGCACTTTTGTCTAGTCGTACTTTTTCAGGCTCTAGCCATGCATCTTATGCATCAGATTGTTATTCTTAGGTTGTGTCAATTCTTACATGATGTTGAGGAACCTCTGTCTTTTGATGAAGCACAAAATTCATAAAATTGGATGGCTGCCATGCAGTTAGAATATGATGCACTTATAGAAAATGACACTAGACTTTATGTGATTTTCCTCCTGGAAAAAAGGCCATTGGTATGAAGTGGATTTACAAGTTGAAACGCAAGCCAAATGGTGAGATTGATCACCATAAGGCTCGACTTGTTGCAAAAGCTTATGCACAACAAAAAGGGATAGATTATGAAGAGACTTTTTCCCCCACTTATTCTATGTACATTGGTAGATCATTTTGGTTGGGATTTACATTAGTTAAACATTGTTATTGCTTTCTTGAATGGTGACATATTTGAGGAAGTTTATGTAATGTAGCCTCACAGTTTTGTCATTAAAGGGCGTGAAGATAAAGTGTGTGAATTTAAGAAAGCTTTGTATGGGTTGAAGAAATCTCCTCGTGCTTGGTATAAGAACGCTAACACTCATTTGGTCAAATGAGTCTTTTCATAACAGTCCAACAGAAAGCACATTATTGTATGTAAAGAATGAGGTTGATGTACTTGTCATAGTTGTTCTCTATGTGGATGATTTGCTGATCATTGGACAAAATGAGAGACATATTGCTGATCATTGGACCAAATAAGAGACATATTGCTGAATTTAAGGCCAATTTTTATTCTACTTTGAAGATGAAATATTTGGGGATGTTGCATCATTACTTGGGTATACAATTTAAGCCATGTGATGGTGGTATTGCCTTATGTTAGACAAGCTACATAGAGACATTGCTATGGAAGTTTGGACTTGAGGATTGAAAACCTATTACCACTCCATGAAAACAAGTTTGAAATTGAGTCTTCATGATGCTGATGATCCTATCAATGTCACTCTTTATCAAACTATTGTTGAATGCCTCATTTATGTATGCAACATGAGGCTGAATATTCAGTTTGTAGTCTCACAGGTCAGCAAATTTATGCATAGCCCAAGGTCTAAGCATTGGCAAGCTGTCAAGAGAATTTTGTCTACTTGAGTGGCACTTTATATCTTGGATTTTTTTATACCAAGGGGGGATCATTGCCACCAGATTTACATGCTTTTTTGGACTCAAATTGGGTCGGTTGTTTTGACACATGAGTGTCCACAAGTGGTTTTTGTTTCATGCTTGACAGTTCATGTATATCATGGTTGAGCAAGAAGCAACCTACTATGGACAATTCTAGTTGTGAGGCTGAGTACAGGGCACTCTTCACAACTACAATTGAGTGTATATGGCTCAGACACCTTATGGTTGATTTGGGTGTTGGATAGGACACTGCCAACACTATCTACACTGACAGTCGGAGCGCATTGGTAGTAGTTGCAAGGAACCTAGTTTTTCATGCTTGCACAAATCACATTGAGGTGCATTACCACTATGTTAGGGAGAGGCTCTCAGCAAGCAAGATCATCTTGGCTTATGTGCCAACACAGAACAACCTTGTAGATCTTTTCACAAAGGCATTGTCTTGTGAGAAGTTTGAAGCTTTCCGCAAAGATTTGGGCTTACTCCCCTTTGTGGATTGATCATGTCCTCAGGGCATGTCACCTCCCTTTACTATATGTGTCAGCTCTAGTTCACCGCATCACTCCAGGGGGGATTTGTTACCATATACATGTGGTAGTGATGTGTGTGAACACACTTAGGGCTGTCGAGGCATTTTTTCCCTCACTAGGAGGTTTTTCCCCCGTGCAATGTATATACGCCCATCATTCTAGGGCTATCTATCTTTCCATTTCACACTAAGTAATATAATCTCTTTTGTGTGCCTTGAGCTTGAGTTCTTCTCTTGTACATGAGGTAGTTGAGGATCACATGATGGAGGTGAAGGAAGATAATAATGTGAATGAGGGTGATGAATATGAAGAGGGTTCTCAAGCATATTCTTTGGGTGAATGTATTTCAAAAAGTAATGAAGCTAGGTATACTATTTGTATTAGGGATGAGAGCCCTATCAATGAGCAACTTTATGATGTGTATGATGGTGTGGGTAACAATGCCCTAATTGATGAAGCCATATTGAGGTTTTAGAGGGTATGAATAATGATGGAGATTCTTTTTTCATGCCTCCTGTGAATATGGTTGATGCTACTATGCTTGATCATCTTGCTAAGGAGCCTAAGGTATGCATGGAGGATAGCTTACCTATCAAGCATGGTGTGGTTGAAATGGATGGATGCTTTATAAAAGAAAAGGAAATGATTTGATTATGTTTTCTACTAAAAGTTTATGGCATTTTAGAGAAGCTTTTGCCGGATTACTTGCATCCTGTGATAAATGAGAATCCATATGTAGCATTTGTGGATCACGAATTATGCTTGAAAAAAGGGTGGATCATACATATGGTTCATGTTTATTGGCAGCCTAAGTTTATGGCATTTTAGAGAAGCTATTGCCGGATTACTTGCATCCTATGATAAATGAGAATCCATATGTAGCATTTGTGGATCACGAAATATGCTTGAAAAAAGGGTGGATCATACATATGGTTCTTGTTTATTGACAACCTTATTATGGCTGAGCTCTACTATTGAATGTGGAGTTTGTGTTTTGATGCCTTTTGATCCAGGTGGATAAATTTTTTATGCTACTGCTGAGCATGAATGCTCGAGCAGACTGGGGGTTTTGCAAACTATGTTGCGCGCATTTTGGACACCCTATTTTTTTGTAAAAATTGTACATATGGACATGAAACCGTGTGAAAAAACTGTGTGCAAAATTTCTTTTTATGGGATCTTGATTTAGCAACGACAGCTACATGCACTACAAGTCGCTAGTGTAACGCCAACTGTCGGGTAACAGTAAGTGCCCGTTAGTGAGTTTTTTAAATCATGAATTGTATATAACTAAAAATTATGTAAAAAATTAAAAACATTCAGCCAAAGTTCAAAAAATTGCAGGTTTTGGGTCGTTGTGTCTCCTTGATGCTTTTGGATGTAGTTTTTTTCTCTCAACTAGCCTTCTCAAGATGTAGTCGTATCGGGACAGCTCTTTGTTTGCATCAATTTTTCACATAGCGGAGTGTAGAATTAATTCTTATCATCTTCAAATTTATCTCCAATAATTTTTCAAGATTTTTTACAAGATTTAAAGTGCCCCAGTTGGAGTTATGCTCTTCAGGTAATGACTAGTTCTCTATAGGGTTATGGCTATGGCATCCTAGTGGCAAATTGCATGCAAATAGATTGGGAGGGCATGATGATCTATGAATTGTGGAATTGATGTTCAAGTTGTGGGTTTGTGATGTTCAATTATCAAAAGGGGATTCCCTTGTCTTCATATGCATTGGTCGGCGTGTGCTATAAATCCGTGCTTTGACATGGTTGTGCTCTTATGTGCTATGGTCCTTTGGGTGGGTGTGTGCTTCTAAATTCCCAAGGGAGCATATGCCCTTTTTTTGGGTTTACTAAGATTTTTTTCTATATAATTTTTGGTGTTGAGGTTGAAGTATGTACTCTCTTGGGCTGAATAGCTACAGAGATGGCCCACTTTTCTTTTACCCAACAATGGAATCACGGGGTTTTTTGTGATCACATTACTAATTTCAAAAATTCTCAATCGTAACTCTATACATTAACAAAAAATGACAATGTGACCTATGGGGAACTAAGGAGGTCGGCTAGATTTGCCCATCAGTACAGAGGGTTAGCCAATCGGGATACTTGCTCAGCCCGTAAGGCAGCACCTCGACGGGCTTGATGCTTAGCACGGTGGGCCCTCTAGGTACTACATAAGAGGGTCCTAGGGTCCCCCTTTCTAAATTTCCAAGCTATCCTAAACTCTGTGAAGCTCTCACAAGCTAGATAAAAATTAACGGTGTAATCCTTACCTTAATTTCATGTATATTTTGGTGTGATTAATTTGGTATAAATATGTGCTATAATGTTTTTTAGTAAACTTTAATGTGTGTCAATCTTGCCTTTCACGTCAGCATCGGTCCTGCTATTGGACCGAAAGTGTCATTTTGTGAGACTCTAGACTAGCAATCACTCATAAATTATAAGTAGTTAATCAATTTGTTTTTGGCATTGGTTCTACTTTGCACCAATAGTATTATCATGAAAATTGATGGAACTCCTTTGTTATACAACGTGGCCACTATTTTCACTTCGGCTCTGTTCTATTTTGGACCGGAAGTGTCCTTGTTGAACATAGTTGGTTCCCTTTGACTAATGGGTGGCTTTATTAGTATTGTCATTGGAATTAGTTCTATTATTGGAGCATTGTTATACAAGCTAATAGATTTCTTTCTATGTCTTGTGTGCAATCTATGTATACGTGCTTTTAGGCTTGTTCGTTGTTTTTTTTGCATTAACTCTACTATTGGGTTGGAGTTATTATTACTTCCATTGAATGATGCCCTACGTTTTAGGCTAGTTCAATGTTGATTTTGACATCAACTCTACTACTGGGCTGGAGTTGTCATTAGTTTCATTGAATGATACCCTATGGTTTAAGCTAGTTCAGTTTTGCTTTCGGCATCAACTCTACTATTGGGTTGGAGTTGTCGCGTTAGTCTTATTGAATGATGCCCTAATTTTGAAGCTAGTTCGGTGTTCCTTTTGGCATCAGCTCTACTATTGGGCTAGAGTTGTCATTAGTTTCATTGAATGATACCTTGATTTTAGGCTAGTTTGGTGTTTCTTTTGGCATGATCTCTACTATTGGGCTAGAGTTGTCGTTAGTCTCATTGAATGATGCCCTGATTTTGAGGCTAGTTAGGCGTTCCTTTTGGAATCAGCTCTACTATTGGGCTAGAGTTGTTATTAGATACCTTGCTTTTAGTCTGGTTCAGTGTTACTCTCAGCATCAGCTCTACTACTAGGTTGGAGTTGTTGTTAGTACCTTTGAATGATGCCCTACTCTTTAAGATAGTCCATGGTTGCTAGAGTTGTTGTCCGACTTGTTAGCTTCATTGAATGATATTCATATTTGCTATAAAATTTCAATCTATGTTGGCTTTAAAAATCACAAAATAATGTTCTCATTGTAGTATAGATGGATCTTGTGTAAAGGAAGGATTTAAAAACAAAGATCAAAACTCTCATGGTCACATGTATCTGTGTCTTGGCCACGGAGGATATCACCTCCACATTGGAGAGTGAGACACATAACAAAGAGCATTTCTTTGAGAACATAACTGAAGTAGTTCGGGCACACATCTCATATTACAATTCAAAGGCTATTTGTAGGCTAATGGATAGTGTTGTGAGCAATATGACATAGTGCTTGAGAGACTTGGGTGCCCAGATCTAGCAAAGCTAAAACATTGGGCTAACGTATGGCATGCAAAAAGATCAAAATCTAAAAGAGCGTGCAATATTGATGTCAAAGATGTCCACATTCACATAGCTAGAACCATCTCCTTTTTTGTAGGCTCCTCTCAACATGCACTAGTGTCAAGGTCTGATGCAAAATCTAGGGTGGACCACGAGCATTTAGTGCACACCCCACTTTATGTCACAATGCTCCATTGGTGTTTACCTCATACCCAAGGCCAAGTGTGGTAGAAAGCTCGAAAAATAAAGCTACGAAGTTGTGTGCCCGTTGTGTCAGAGTGCACTATCAAAGGAGTCACTTGGTTGCCACCCAAAGTGCAATATGTAGTGAAGGACTTCAAAGGAGATGAAGTAGAGAAGCACCAATCTTTCACTCTAGAGGTGAGTGTGCAGTTGTTTCACAGGAGCACTGTAAGGCACATAGCACAAATGCATGAAGAGCGATGGCCCTTATCTTTCCTTGTTAATGGAATGGATATGGGTGATATGTTAGAGTGCATCCCACCACCTAAGGGTACATATTGGCAACTCAAATGGAAGCTCCTAGGAACCCTCTTGTAGAGCAAGAGTTGGAGATGTGCAAGCATATGCTTGAGTGGGTGCCTTCTTTCATGGATGCCCTAATAAGGTCATGGAATATGCACACAGCAAAGGAATCTTACATTGTGACCTTCACCCATGGAACATCATGACTGATTTCACGAAGGAGGGTGTGCCCCCTATCGGTGTCATTGATTGGGGATTAGCAATTTGACTAGGCATTGAGAAGCAGGCAACCAGTATTACATACTCAATGAAGCATGCCCTATGCTCATGGAGGGCCCTTGAGCTTTGTAATCCAAAATCTGCCCGCTTATACACTACAGCCACTAACACATATGCAGTTGCTTTCTACATCAAGAAACTATGTGGATGGTGAAAAAAAAATTCAGAGCATTATAACGTGCCTTGGAAAAAGTGGAAGAAAATTTATTGTGGCATGATTGTTAATAGAATATGCAAAAAATATTTGAAGCAACCACCCAAGCATTGAGAAAGACTTTGCAAAATATGAGTGACCATTTGGATATGTTAAGAGCTTAACTCATAAGTTTGTTTGTGGTTTCTTAGTGAGATGGTTCCTAGATTCTAGTTTATTTGATATGTAGTTATTTTGTAAAGATGTATACCCATGAGATTTGTAGACAAAAATCTTTTATGTTATGTAAATGGCAATTATATGATCAGATTTGTAGACATTAGACTTGTGAATGGAATTTTTTGTATAGTGATGTGCCATGGATTCTATTTGTATCTCTCTCTCTCATTAATTATAGACCATGGTGCAAAGTGATTCAATTATATGTGGTGTGTTGTGAAAATTTAAATCAAATTCTAGACACCGTGTTGCAAATTGAATTTTTTGTATAGTGATGGAATATGGTTGCAATGATAAATTAAATCAAGTGATGTATCCAAAGTCATAAATGGTCATCAATTACTACTTGTGTTGTATATCCGACATGGTGGTCTTAATAGTAGTGTCCCTTTTTTCTTGTGATGCTTAATTACCATGCAATACATTGTTGCGTGTGATGCACAAAAGTTTTTTTTGTTGAAACTATAGTGTAATGAATGTTTCTCATTAAAGACATTGTAAATGTGTTTCTGTGAGACATGGACAAATGTGAGAAATCCAAAAACACTTACTTGCAAATGCAAGAAATTCAAAAAACACTTACTTGCAAATGCAATTGGACCAAACGACCAACCAAGAGTTGCTTTATAGACCAGTGAGTGGGCAATGGCCAAAGGCAAGCAATGGAAAGACATCAATAGAGATGTCACCACAGAGATGGTGAAGGAAGCAGAGCCGATTGTGTCTAAATTCTCCATCCATATGGGGAGATTGAAGTTGGACAAATTCATTGTGCCAGATATTTACATGCATGGAAAAGCCATATACCTTACTTGCATATGGATAACACTAAACCACGTGGATTTTCCCTTATGGTTTGCAAAGATGCTATACATGCAATGTTCTAAATGCGCTAGTGAAATTCAACAGGAGGGCTCTCAATAAGAGCATAGTGGATGATATCCATAGTGAGATAGTTACAATATCACAAGAGACGGTTACAATATCACGAGAGGAGTTGAGATGTTCGATGTTGCCTAGAAAGATCCTCTCTTTGATGAAGTGGTAGTGCAGCTCAATGTTCTTGTTCTTGGCATGAAACATTGGGTTTTGTGCCAACTGTATGCTACTGAGGTTATCACAATAAATGAAAATCGACCTTTGTACCTATAGTCCAAAGTCGTGAAGTAGCAATCCCAGCCATGCTACCTCACATGCCGCCACTGCAGCACCATATACTCTACCTCTATACTCAAAAGATCAACCATAGGTTTCTTCTTGCTACTCCATGTGATAGCAACACTCCCAAGTGAGAAAATGAATACATTGGTAAACTTGCGATCGTATTTACTAGCAACCCAATCCGCATATAAAAGAGTGCATAATCCAAAGTATCATCTCACCAATCCAACTATGTAGCTCAAGTATAGACGTTAGATTGTCAAGTAGATCAAGCTACCCACAATCTTCATGTACATGGTAACATTATCAAGCATTTGACCTGCATCATTCTCCAATTTCAAATTTTGATCTAAGAGCATTGCAATTGGCTTACAATCATCCATACCATACTTTTTCAACATATCCAAAGCATATTTCCTTTGTGACATCCATACACTTTCTTTTGTGCGAATAATTTCAATGCCCAAGAAATACTGCAAGTCTCCCACAAGTCTTTCATGTCAAACTCTTGCATAAGTAGAGCCTACATGCCCTCTACTTCAGACACATTATCAACTCCAATAATCAAATCATCCACATAGATGCATATTACCACAATTCCTCCCTCATTCTTTTGCACATACAATGAATGGTCTGCATCTAACATCTCAAAGCCTAATGAAATGAGAAATGCCACAATCCTCATATACCAAGCTTTGGATGCTTGCTTTAGCCCATACAACGCTTTCTTTGACCTGCATACAAGGTCACATAGCCTCATATTTGCATAACCTTGTGGCTGCTCCATATAGATAGTTTCCTCCAAGTCTCCATTCAAAAATGCATTCTTTACATCAATTTGTTTCAACACCCATTTTAATGCGGCACCTACTTCAATAAACACACAAACAATAGGCATCTTGGCTATGGGGTTGAACGTCTCCTCATAATCAATCCCATACTATGCTATATAGCATATTAGGTCCCCCAAAACTCAAGGAAGATTAGCTTTATGTTATACATTACACTTACACAATCAAAATTGAATTTGGATATCAAGAAAGCCACCAAAAAAATCATAAAAGTGCTAATTTTGGCCAAAAAACAGGATTATGCAATTCTTGTAAATTGGTCATAACCTCTAGCCATCTAAACCTTACAAACATGAAGTTTAGAGTGGTATAGTTGCCAAAAATTGAAAAAAAAGCCAAAAATAGGACACGTTTTTTCACACAGTTTAGGTTCAAAAATGTTGTGCAAGAGTAAGGTTAATGGTGAGATCGATACTCCAAAAAAATGCTAAGTTTTTTTCAGCTCATAAGGCAACTTTGTGGATATATAGCACCTAGAAATTCATTTTCATACTCTTCAAATAATTCAAGCAAAATGGTCACTTAACAGGACACAAAAGTGTCCAAGGACATAAAAGTGTCATGTTACCATTCTAGTGTTAATTGTGTTAAGAAAAACATATCAAGGCCCAATCCATAATCCATGCCATCCTCCAACCCTACCCCACAAGGGCCTAGCATATCCGCCAACCATGGTGAGAGTCCTTTCAAGTGGAGATAGTGAAAACTGGCTCACAGTCTTCCTTCTCTTCCACCTCTTCCTTATCTTCATTCTCTTACTTCTCTTCCACCTCTTCCTTATCATGAGATTTTCTCTTCTCCTTCTTGCTCACACGAAATGACAAAGAGGAGCTAGAATCCATAACCATGTCTCTTGACATATTTCTTACAAAAAAAGGAAGAGGAAAAAGGGTGACAAACCAAAATCAAATTGGCCTATTTATAGTGTTGTGAAGGCATAGTGTTTTGAAGGCATAGTGTCGTGAAGGCATACAATATTGATGACATTGACATCAAACAAGACATCTTAACATTAAAAAACAAATAAGATATAAAACAAGACATTTGAACAATAAATCAAACAAGATAAGGCATTTGAATTTCATTTGTCATTAATATGGAAATGTACAAAATGTCAATCTGCTACAAGAAGAGACAACCAACATATGTACAAAATGCCAGTTTGATTCAATTTGCATTGGCTTTAGCAGGCTTTAGCTTAGAAGAAGATGTTAAGTATGGAGCCTGATTTAACCCTTGTAATTTTTTGTGGTAAAAACGCATATTTGTGAGGCCCCCATTATGAGGAGAAGCCATCGTGCATGAAGAAAAATCACTCACCGAAAACCAAAATCACTCACCGCCGCTGGAAACCAAAATTTTCTTCGTGGGAATATTATGGCCGGATGGTGGCCAAAAAGTGGTCGAAAAATGACCGATCTATTGGCCGGTTGGCCGGTAGCCGGTGGTCGGAAGTCAATGGTCAGTGGCCGGTGGCCGATTTCAAAGGAGGACTTGTCTTCTCAAGGGCGGCCACACATGGGCGGATTGGAGGGTTCGATTTGGACTTTTATCTACACAAGGGCGGCTACACATGGCTGCCTCTCATGAGAGAGGGCAACCCTTTTGGCTTATAAAAGGAGGCCATTTCTACACACATTTCACAGTGTGAAGTTGATGTAACAAGGTGGGTGTGAGGTGGTGAGAGTGAAGCAAGGTGGAAGTTCTATTAAGGGTATAATCCCTTTGTAACCTACTTCTTGTTTGAAGTACTAAAGCCATTAAGTGGCTGCTTTCACGTGGATGTAGCCCACATTGGGTGAACCACGTATATTGTGTGTACTCTCTCTCTCTCTCTCTACTCCATAATCTCTTGTGTGTGAAAATTATCTCTCTCCATTAAGTAATCTACTCAATTATCTACTTAGCTACATCATATTTCTTAACAGAAGATGTACTATTCCTTCTGGAACTTCTTGGCATAAAACGTTCTTCTCAATCCTCCTCGGGACCTGCAATCCATATTGAAAAATAGGAAAAGTAAGAATAGGTCACACAAAAATTTCTCTATTAGAAGAGAAACAATTTCCTACATACCTTCTTTCTAGCTAGCTGAAAACCAAAAGTTGCAGGTAATTTATATCCTCATTGTGTAAGTCCTGTCTCACTTGGTACAATGAGCACTTGGTTCTTATCTTTAATGTTGTCAAGTATTCATTGTGCATCCATACATCAATGTCCTGAATGGGGTTCTCATTGAAATTGTCCATGTTTTGATCTAAAGGAACCAAGTCCCCTTCACATGATTCCATCGATTATAAAAAATAAAATAATGAAGTTTTGGGTATAGCCAGATTGCACTTTGCAAAGGACCCCATCCACTATTTTTTGACTCCAACCCTCATCCACAAATTCTAACACATCTTCATTGTCTAAGCACTTAACCAGCATCATTATTCTAGAGACTTTCACATCAAGCTTTGCAAAGAATTCACAAATGATAGGCATAACATTGAAACTCTCCTCATCTTGCTTGCAATGTTGGCCTTTAAAAACTTTTGGATATCATAAAAGATCTTGCACCTATAGCTTTGAAACTAGGCAGTGCAACCTTGATGACAGTGCCCAATCTTTCATAGATTTTGGTAGGAAATAAAAATGATCATAAAAGAATATCCCCTTTTCTACCAGAGAACTATGTGTTCTCACTTTGTAAATATATTCACCAATGGATCCATGCCAGATATCTAAAATATTTATGACACACTCCACTAGTTGCCATTCCTCTATGCTTGAGGGATACAAGTTTGTATGAGCATAGTAGAGAAACACAAACCAAAATTATAACAATCAAGTACGAAAGATAATCTTTTTTGTACATTTGAACAACAAACAAGAAGAGAAGTGTGAAACACTTATAGTTAGCTTTGTGCATAGGAAGATTTGAGCTTTTGGATTGTAGGTAAAGCTCCTTATACATGTAAACATGCTGCACCAAATCCTCTTTCACTATCTTCTTGGATCCAACAAGTTGAAAGTCTTTCGCTCTCCCTTTCTAGCATGACAAGAATGGGTTCTTGGATGAGTCTTTTTTTCTCCTTCTCTACTGCATTATAATCCAACTACCCTTGGTTACAGATATTGGGATCCATTGGTTGTTCTCATCTAATGTGGCATAAGTGGTGATAGATTCAATGGATGTGCTAGGGCATTTGGATCGGGTTGACTCCATTTCTTAAGGAGAATAGGATCCAGAGCAGATGAGGGTGAAGAGATGACAACAGAAAGAGGAGGGAAGGAGAGGTGAGACAAAGAGGGGTGGGAAAAGAATGGAAAAGAAGACCGTAAGAAGATTCAAAAAATCTTTGGGATCGTGGTGAAAGAGACCTTTTTTAGGTAAAGGCCACATGTACCGAGCTACCTCATATTGTGTCTTAAAGAAAATTGACTTAAGAAAATTGAATGTAATTCCAAAAATAAGATTCTGTAATGGAGGCCCTCCCCTCATTGGCTTAGAGCACTCACTTTGTCTAAACGTCAAAAGGAAAATACAAGACCTCAAACTTCCCCTAATGCCTGTGACATGGATAACTCCAAAGATTTACAGAGACACATCAAGCTCCTTAGGCATGAGCTTCCTAAAATCAAGGAGTGGTTCCAACAACAGATGATCATGATCATAATCAAGCATCCCAACAAATTGCGGGCACCTCTCATTTACACACCAGATGTTATTGATCCTTGCCTAGTTTTTGGATAGTTTTTCCATAGCTGCAGTGGTCATAATAGAATAGCTTGCAACCATATGTATCATTTTACATGCCTCATGTAAAACATGGTGAATAATGAGTGCCATATATGCAAAGGCCATTGAAGAGCTTGGGTATTCTATGTTCCAAATGGAGAAATACTATCAATGCTTAGTGGCAACCATTGCAAGAGAGAGAGAGACTCTATTTTGATTAACCTAAATTTATCTTTATAGATGTCAGAAGGAGTGAATTGCAGTGACTTTTGAATCATTGTATATGATACCATTGCAATGAAAATAGAAGCCTTGTAAAATTTGAAGTGACTTTTTTAATCTTTGAATATGATATTCTCGTTTACAAAACTTTTGGTTGTGAAAGTGCCATTGTGTATAATGTGTTTTGTAAACTGACTTGTAACAAGACAAGTGGATAAAGTGAGTTGCAAATGTTTTGATAGTCCTACTTGGTGTCTATCCAACATGATGGTTCTGATATTATTGTCCTAAATGTACTTAATTATAGTGGTGATAGACATTAAAGTAGCATTTGACAATGGTGATAGACAATGGTGGTAAACACGACTTGTCACTTAACCTTATAAATGTACTCTAACTTGGATGGTGATAGACTTTGATGCAAAGTGGATAAAGTCATTAATTGATTCAAGTAATTTCTTTTTCAAAGTCATAAATGGTTCCACTTAAACTCCAATGTTGATAGACAATAAAGCAATAGCTGGCACTGGTTCCAAATAAAGAGTTTACATGGCTTGTGTGAAAGGACTTAAACTTGGTCTGTACCCCACCATAATGTTAACCTACATTTCTATCTATGTTACATCACTACTCCCCAATAGCCTTCTTTGTCTTCTAGGAGGACAATCATCCACCTCAAGATTCACATCCAATTCAAACAAAGTACATCCACCAAGCTCACAAAGTTCTAGTTCTTCAATCGTCACCTACTCCCCTGCCTCTTGGTCATCTTCATTGTTATCCACACTTCACCGTGGTCTATCTTCTATAGGTACTCCAATTTCACTCAAAAGTGTTGGTAGCACACTATGCAAGCACCCTAATAGCCAATCTACATAATGTAGGTGGTGAAGCACCATTCATGAGCCACCATCTCCATGCAATTGCAAAAGTGTTGTTGTGCATGCTTTTGTTATCTGTGACAACAGTATTAGAGCAAGGTCTCCGCAGTTCCTTTTTTAAGGAGAGATGGTCCTTGGTAGAAAATACCTGTTGTCATGGTGGGACAAGCAGAAGAGCTCAAGCGGCTCAGGTAATAGATGGAAAAATTGCGAGACACTCTTGCTCGGTTAGAACTACAGAAAGTGCTTAAGATCTTTAAAAGGGGAAATCATAGATGATAGAGGATCCACCTCAAATTTCCCCATTATTGAGTCAAAAAATATCTCATATTAAGGCTCCAACACAACCCCAGAGGGATCTTGTAGTGGGAACAGTATACGTACATACAGAAAGAATGAGATTGGCTCTTGCAAAAGGGCATGAAGTAGTCTCTACCTAAGTCAAGACAAATTTTAGGATATTCTCCTTAAGGTCACTCCCTTTATGAAAGCTTCTAATGACAAAAAGAATGGGATTGGCTCTTCCAAAAAGGGCATGTAGTTTCTGTCTAAGTCAAGATAGGATTCCAGGAGATTCTCCTTGATGTTAAAGCTTTTGATGACAAAAAGATGTGCAAGTGTGAAACTAAAGTCCAATCAACACTTCAAAAAAGCATGAAACAATACCCTCCAAACAGCCTTTAGATTATGATGAAATCTTCTCTAGTTGTTGCTGGAAATTTCCATTCAAAAGAAACTCCTTGTATGCAGGAGTTTAGTACCTTTCATCCAAAGCAAAAGGATCTCTCTATTTAGAGAGATAATCCCACTCAAGAATGGCCTTTATATTAGCCCAAAGGTCAAGAAAAGAAGCCAAAGGGAGCTAAGAAGAGTAAGTAGCATTGCACATTCCTCTATAGGGAACGCTCCTTCTCTGAGGATATTTACAGCAAACCACATCTTCCCCAACCCCTTCTCACCAAGGATAAGATATTTGTAGCTGATGAATTTATTCAAGAGCTAGATACCACTTACACTCAAGTGAAGCACTCTATCCTTCAATCTCAAGAAAAACATAATAAAGCAATAGATAGACATCATCGTGATCAGCAGGTAGTTGAAGGACAATTTTTTCTTCTCAAGTTTGACAAATACATACTTAAGAAATAGCCAATCAAAAAGGGAAAGTTGTAAAACTTTCCAACAAATGTTACGGACCATTTAAGATTATAAAATGAGTAAATGAACTCACATTTTTCTTGGATCTTTCATCAATGTGGAAAATCCATAATGCTTTTCACATGAGTCTTCAATGACCTTTCATTGGTAAACCTCCTGCAAAACTAGTTATAGAAGATCCCCCTGAAGTAGATGAAACTGAAAACATCCTTGTTCTAGCAGCCATCATTCATCATCAAAAGCTCCAACTAAAGTCTAAGCACTCATCATAAGTATTTAGTAAAGTTCAAGAATTATTTTCCTCTCAGAGGATGACAACATCAAAATTGCAAGATTTTTTAGACATCATGTATTAATATCATGAATCTCTACAGTTGAGGACAATTGTTTAGAAGCCAAAGGGATGTAATATTTATAGCCAAGGCTACAAATAAATGAAAATGATTTTTTTGCACATGCTAATGAACTTATGAATTTATTGGTACCAATTAATTAGTTAAAACAGACGAGAACTTTTTCCAGTGCAATTTGGGAATTTATATGTGTTCGGATAGTATGATAAGTAGAATAGTAGCCCAACGTAGTGTAGAAAAAATCAAACCAAGGGCATGAATAAGATGGTATCTCCAGAGAAAAGTGGCCACAAAAGTGGCTACTCACAAAAGTGGCCAGTCAGACACAGTGTAAATACATCCCAACGGGATCAAACAAGCTGAGTGAGGAGAGATATGAAAACAACAAAGCTAATTTTGCTCTAATTTGGTCAAAAACCAAGTTTTTGGGAAAAGGAGCCATGATGGAGTAGTGTACATGTGGGGGATTAGCAACTAGCTAATTTGGTTCTTGTTCAAAAGGCTTTTGCCTCAAAAAACATGCATAAAACCCACATAGGTGTACATAGTCATCTGAGAAGCCCAATGCATTACCATATGTGTAAGGGGGAGAGAGATGCTTGAGAGTAGAATTATCATGCTACATGAGACAAGGGAGAAGGCAAGCTTTCCATTAAAGCTTCAAACTTGAAAATCCTCTCACAAATAAGCCAAAGGCAACCCCTTCTAATATTTGGGTGCCCCCTTTTAGGATGAGACCTTTTGGAAAGGTGAGAAGCCAAGCAGGTGGCTCTCCATCATCCATGTGTCCACTTTGCCCCTTATGGTTCAGTTTCCTAACTCCTACAAACTTATCTAATTGTTAGTGACTTGATGAGTGGCCCAAATTCCATTTTGGTGCACACAAGCTTCCATACTCATCAAAGTTTAGTGCTAGCTGACTTGATCAGTCCTTGACTGACTGACCTAGATTCCCAATGTGAGAAACCTATTTGTTTGTAGCCAGCTACAATCGTTTCACATCGGCCATGCAATGTCCACTTGAAGATTTTCAAGGGTTCTGGGAAAACAAGCAAAATAAACATATATAAAAATATGTAGTACATACTTAAAGAAGGAAACTGGAAAAATACACCTCTCAATGACATACCCCACCCTTCAAATACTGCAAGTGACCTCACTTGCATGCCAATAATACCTGGTGATATCTCTTAATACTATATGATGGGAATCAAAGATATACATGCTTCCAAAAATGTAGTGTTTGGATGATTAAACAATCCTATCAACCTAGCTACCACACATATAGCAAGCATAGAAGTCTTCCGATTTACTCTTGAGTAAAAAATTCTCCACCCAAATTTTGTATGGAAAGAGTAGATAGTATTGCTTAACAACTCTTTTGAGCATCATGAACCATGCTCTCACATTGCTCCATAGAGCTACATCAAGTCATTGTGGGTTCCATTTGAAAGGCTTCAAGATATAGTTGCAATGACTGAGGTGAATCGACCATTTAGACTCTTCCATCCATTTTGCATCTAATGATGGATAGTTCTTGAACTTTACAAAGTAGCATCTTGCAACCTTTCCTTTAACCTTGCTTTTTGCACTTCCGGCTATTTTTCACAAAGTGATGACATGGCATGCCGAGCTAGAAGAGAAAAGGCCGGATAGACAAGAGAAACTGAACCCAAAAGATGCCCAAGGCCTAAAGGGGTTAGGGGTTAAAATTCTCACCCCTACCAACTTAAAGAACTTATGGAGCACCGATCAAGGAGTCTAAATCCAAAGTACCAAAAGCTTGCTTATGAGGCTGATTTTTGTCAATCGCGTTGGCATGCCATGTGGAATTGTTGTACAAAAATTGCATGTTTTCATTAATTGGATAACATGGTAGACTATATGAAATTCCATGTTTTACTTTTGTAGCTAATTGCAAATTTATGTGGGTTTTTCTAGGGTAGTTTCTTTTGGGGTTGTAGTGCTTTTGATTTGATGCTTTTGAGGCTCTATTTTTGGGCATCCCCTATAAGTTCAAAAGATCCCTTGGGCCTCTCACTCTAGAGAGTATCTGGATGTGAGTCTGAGAGTAGAGGACCCTCGAGAGTTGTACTTTCATGACTCAAGAAAAAAGAAATATCGGAAGGGATGCTAATCTTTGGAGCCAATGCATTTGTGCATCAAACTCCGTTGTGCTTGTGCCCTATAGACTTTTGCTATTGATTTGTCACTTGGAGTGTTCCAAGCCTTTTTAATGGTATCAAAGCTCATAATGATTCTTCTTCTATGAAGGATCCAATCCTTTTTGCAACACACATGGGTTCTCCTAGAGAATCCAAGAGAATGAACGAACAAAAACTTCTCACAGAGAATTCGACAAAACGAACGAACAAAAAATTCCCAACAAAGGAACATGAGAAATTAATGAAGATTCCAATGGGAGTAAAAAAAATTCTGAGCAATCCAAAAAAATTGGCAAATTTCAAGAGGGGAATCTCGATAGAGCAAACTAGAAGCGTCAATTGTTGCAGGTTGACACACGCATGAAAAGATTGATCAGGTATTCCAAGGACTAGAGTACATGGATCACTTGTATAATTACCCTCTTGACGATGTGCATGTGAGATGGCGCAAGGCCGTGTAAGCTCCTCTCAAGTCAAAAAGGAAACAAAAAGAAAAGTCAAGCATGCAAGCAAGCAGAAGTTGTACTCATAGGAATGTTTTGATGAAGTGGTAGAACAATGACTCAGCGCTCTCATGAAGAGTAAGAATCACTCTCAAAAGAAGAGGAAGTCAATAGATTTCCCGATTATTTGGGCATATTTTGACTTTTGAGGTGGCTAGCAGATCCAAGAAGCATGTTCGCTTCGAGGATGAGCTAGATTTTGCTTCGCATTAGAGAGTTCCAACAATTCATCATCCTCTAGTTCTAGAGAGGAAGAGAACTAACAGAAGAAGCAAAGAGAAAGAAAGAGAATCATATCTTTGGAAAAGTCTAGAAAGCATGGGAAGCAATCTAGCAGAAATAGAAAGAACAAGAAGTTCAGGGAGTTCAATGATGGGGTCCAAGCATTCAAGTTTGGCACGTTTTATCAGGACACCCATCAAGCCCTTGAGTTTGTACAACACTTTCACGTCGCCTTCTCAAGACATCATTTCTTAGAACACTCCAAGGTACAAAGGGGCAGCATCTGGCTTGAAAGGAAACGCACAGACATGGTGTTCTACTCTATTGTTACACAAGGAAGCACCTACAAAGTGGATAAAATTCAAGATAATTTTCACTTCGGCATGGTTGATAAAAGAATATGAATAGGATGTCATCACAATAGCTTGGAATCATCTAAGGATGACCAAGGAAGACACCTTGGATGACTATTGCCAAAGGTTTTGGAATACATATTTACCTATAAACAAGGATCACTTTGGGGACCAGATTGAGTGGATTTGCTATGGGTTTCCCAGAGAGATACCGAATTTTTGCTTAGAAAAGAAGTATGACACCATTTGAAGGCTTATGGGTTGTGAAAAATAGGGTCATTGACTTATCTTATGGACAAGTTAGTGTCCACCTTAGAGACGCAAGAGTCTTCCAGTGAAGAGAAAAAAACAAAGGAACCGGGTGAAAGTTCATGTCACGAGATGATGGCAACCGCTAACTTTATTTGTTGGTTTCTTTCCCATGATTTTTAGTTAATTTTTGGGACCCTCTTTTTGAAATCCCAAATTCTTGGCCAATGGTCAAGAGTTTCACTGCACTTGTCAAGTCCAAGCAATCAGTAGCTGGTTGGGACAATTGACACTAAAATCCGACTAGTGGGGAAGCGGCTAGGCTCAATTGAAGCAAAAAGAATTTTGTGGCTGATGCATTGTCAAGAGAGCCACAAATTTTAGTTGTGTCAGTTCCTTATCAACATGAGCTTGATGACATGAAGGAACAGTATGCCAATGATGAAGATTTTGCAAGGATCTTTTTTTCACGAGGCCATTGCAACATAAGGTCATGGTAGAAAGAAATGTCCCATTGCATGCAAGGCATCTTGGTATAGACGCAATAGTGAAAGCGATTGGACATTATTTTAATGTCCTACTTTGAGGAGATATGTGGATGCCTTTGTGCACACATGTGTGATTTTCCAAAAGGTCAAGTTTGAGAAGCAAAAGGAACCAGGGTTGTTACAGTCATTGCCTATTCCAGATAAGCCATGGAAAAGCATTGCTATGAATCTTATCTTTGATCTTTCAAGGAGAAAGGCAGAAAATGATGGTATATGGACCATTATTTGTAGGGTTAGTAAACACGTCCACTTTATTCTTGTCAAGAAGAAGATAAAATTTGATCAAATGGAAAGTTTATTCATGTGCAATGTGTTCAAGTACCATGGTATGCCACATTCAACTGTGTCTGTTTTGGAGAAGTTTTTCATCCTCATTTCATCCACAAACTAATGGACAGTCAAAAGAGGCTATTTCTATTATCTTAGATTTTCTCGAATGCTATGTGTCAGACAAAAAGGGCAAATGGGAATAGTATCTCCCATTGCTTGAGTATGCATACAACAATACGGTGCATTCATTAACAGGCAAGGCACCTTTTGAGATTGTTAAGGGTGGTAAAAATAGTATCCCCATTTTTCACACAAAAGGTAAGATTTTTGAAGTAGATCAATGTGTGGAAAATATGGATGAAATGTATAAGAAGATTAAGATTGCCCTGGAGAAGACTCAAGCAAAGCATAAAAGAGCAGTTGATCGAGTCACCGACATAAATTGTTGTTTTCATCTAGTGATTGGGTTTTATTACAGTTTGAAAAGGCAAGGAAAAGTTGTTTCCAAAGCTCATCATGTGTTACTATGGGCCTTTTCAAGTCATTGATAGCATCAGTGATGTTTCATATAGGCTGAAATTTCTTGATAGTTGGAAGATTCACAATGAGTTTCACATGAGTCTTCTCATGCCCTTTGTGGGTGGTGATGTGCCTAACATATGCTAGCTAGAGATCAACCTAAAGTTGAGGAACTGGATGAGATCTTGATACCTGAGTAGATTTTGGCACGCAAATAAAGAAAAGTCAAGGGACAGGTTCAAAGATTTTATTTGGTGAAGTTCAAGAACTATCCACCTATGGATGAGGACTGGATGGAAGAAAGTGAACATGTAGAATCACCAAATATATTTCAACTTTACCTTGAAGCCTTTGGTTTACAACCCACATACTCTTGAACTCAGATCATACCAATAGAGCAATATAGTCCCAAAGTAAAGAGACATGCTCAAGAGGGGGGTGATATTGGAGCTAGCACTTTTCATTCAAGAGAGGCTTCTCCACTCAGAGCCATCATTGAGGGTAGGGCACATGGGAGATGGATTTATTGTAGCTTTGTGAACTTTTGCAAAGCATTTGACATGGTGCCCAAATCCATATTGATGCGTAGGAGATGGGAGTGCTCATTGAGTTGATTTGGGGGATCATGGATCTATACAAATCAGTGATGGGACACATACACACTCTAGAGGGGATATTTGATTTACTTCACTCCACCATTGAAGTGAAACAAGGTATTCCATTGTCTCTTACTCTATCATAGGCCTACATGGTGATGATTGATTTTTGGCACATGTTAGTCACAAGAGGGGTAACATGGTTTAGGAACTCATGGATTTTGGATTAGCCAATGTGGAGAAAGGTATATGAGGGTTCCTCTCACTCATGTCGTTGAGTGTTTGTAACCTCTACACACAAATACATCTCTACTTGTTGGATGTCACTTTTCTTGACATGATTTTTTGAGACATATTTTGCATGTAGAGAATATGAGTCTCTAAGACTAACACTAGCACTTGTAACCTAATGATGTGTCATGATAGAGTCCCCAGGTGTTGGTCACATCCGTTTATTTAGACCATTTTTAGCACGTAGTATTAGGAACAATTTCAATGGCCAGAAGGTACTAAGTACAGACTTGTTGAGGTTGCAAGTATTATAAACAACATTGAAGAATGGTTGTTTACACATATATCATAGCTATGTCTTGTTAATGAAAATGTTTCATTGTTGGTACCCTAATGTGATTGATTTTCACATTTTATTATGGTCCAACGGTTTTTCAAGGCTTTCAAGTAATTGTAATGGGCAATAAGTAGTTTCTTTTTGTAGAGCTATTTACCCATTGTTTTTCCACCTATTATCGGAGTGCTATGAGAATAAAATTTGCCGTACACATTGGCAATTAAAGTCATGAAAAACGCAAGTTCAAATAATTTTTTGCTAAATGCATGCACACTAGGTGTTATGGGTTCTAGTGTTTAGCAAAGGCCTACTTGGAGCGGCATGAAAATTCATGAAATTGATAGCTTACAAAGAATTTTGCACCATAGGTGCATTATCTCTATGAGATTTAATGTGGATCTACCAACCACCATACGAGTTGATGGCTTGGTATGGTGCTGGTAGATAAGTTGACTAGACTTTGTAAATTTTATTTAGTTTCCTATTTCATCTCTAAAGTTAACCAAGTTGGCTATGAGTAACTGTGACCCACATTTACCATTCATTTTTGAAAGATTGTCTATAAATGGTTGGGGAGAAACAACTCAATACAGTACTACCACTCATCTAGAGATAGATGGGCAACTTGTAAGTATTAATATAGTGCTAAAGAATATGCTAAGAGAATACATTAGCAAGAAGAAACCCAATTGAAAAAATTACCTTTCTGGTTTGGTGTTTTCTTATCATGATGAAAATCATGTTGTGACTAGGTTTAGTCCCTGCATGTTTATGTCAAGGTTTCAATCTTGATCAACATTTAGGGTGGGGTTGTCTACTGAGGAGAAATGATAGCAAGTCAAGGAATTAATCTTGGTTTATGAGATATGTCAGTATGTCACTTTCATACAAATCTAACAAGACTCGGGTATTATTGCATGTTTTCGTATCTTCAGAAATTATAACACTTGGTCATTCATTTAGACACCTCTTAGTTGTGGTCACTCATTTAAATAACTCAAGTGAGTTATAAATTTATTCTACAAACTATCGTATTTATCTGGTTTAGATACAAGTAGTTGCAAAGGGACAAAAATGTGGAAAATCAAGATGTTTCTCTTGGTTTCATTGAACCTCCTATTGCACCATGTATTGATCAAATGGACAGTTGGCCCGTGTGACGGATGCCATTGTGGAAAGAATTAGTGTTCTTACGAAGACATCACCACTTGTGTTTTTGAGGACGAAAACACTTCTCCAAGAGAGAGTAATGCCACGCCAAGGGCCAAGACTTACATGCGGTCAAGGGGTGATATATTTAGCCGGCTACAAGCCTATATATGGCAAGGTTGGTGGATATTAGCGTATGCTAGTCCTCTCTGTCTTAGATTGCAGACATCACATGAATACCCATGAGACACCTTTGACCCAAAACATTACGCCCAAAGTCATGAATGACACCCAAGCATTTCACTCTACTATGATTTGGCATCTTCACACTGAACAAAGATTTACTTGTGACTTGCAATCCTAATTGTTGAATTGTTTTCTCTATAAGAATGCTTATTTGGCCTCCACCATCCATGTAATCCTAGTTCACCCTTAATCTATATATCTAAGCATTATCCACACACAAGACATCGATGACTTTATGAAGCTACACTACATGTGCATCCGATCCGATAACTTTACTTTCACCCTTCTAACACTAGCTACTTTATGCTAGTGTCTTCTCATACTTAGCCTCAAATGCAAGAGTTTCCCATGATGCAGTGGATGCTCATCATATGTGGTATGCATATAGGCCATATTTCCCTCACACTTTTTCTCAACCATGCACCTTCTTTCAAGTACTTTTGCACTTCAACCTCATAAAAATCAGCATGCTTGATAAAGATAGCATTCAGCTCTTTCTCCAAGTCGTCATCATAATCTCTCATTAGTAGGGATAAAAGGCTACATATACACTTACACCCCTCTAAAGGAGCGTCTATGCCATTGAAACATATCTCATCCATTAGATCACAAGCATAAGAAGCACACATAGAAGTATCAAAATTGGAATTTCATATGTTGGTAGAACAAGTACTCCCTACATTTGGCACTTTGAAAATCTCTTGGAGGCACAAATCACCACCCTCAACAACACAATACCCGTTGCTACTTCCTTGATCCATGACATTCCTTCATAACAAGATGTACTTTGTGTAACCAAGTCACCAATATAATTACATGCATCACAAGAGGCATTCACATCCAACAAACAGCCACGTGAAATCGAGTTTACATGAACATATTTCATAGACTTGATGTCATTGATAGCATCTTTCACCACAAATCTGGAAGGAAACTCCTTATGATCCTCGGGGGGTGCATTATGTAATCATGTTAATGTACCACATGAGTTCATCATGAGGGGGTTTAAAATGAAAAAATTTAGGCAATTTAACAGAGATACATTAAAATAAGGGAGTTTTATATTCAATTTTGGAAAAAAACATAAAATAAGGGGTCATTTTATTCATTCAAACATACTAAAAAGGAGGTTTTTTAATTACCCCACGAGCGCACGTTACATAGGGGGTATTGAACAGTGCACCCCCCAAGTTATGATCATCCAAGGAAGCCTGAATATCATTTTCCACAAATGAAATACCAAGTTTTTTGTTAAAGAATTTTGACTATGTCCTCATCTCTTGCATGTAGAAATGCCTTATTCTCTTGAAGGCACTCAACTATTACAATTTCCAGCTTTTCTCGAGCTCTTTGTGATTGTTTGCATAGCATGGTACTTATATAAATTCCTTATTTTTAATATCATGTATGACATATGAATCCATTGAAGTAATTCATCTCATTTCTCTTTGCATGAAGTCGAAGTTTTCTTTTATAAAAGCATTGGAAAAAGCATTCCAATTGTCTTTGCATTTGCTTGCAATCTCTTGGACCTGTTGATAGAAATCTGGAGCCACTAACTTTTGAAAGTACATGATCATTAATCCTTCAAGAACTTTCATCTCCTTTTCATAGAACTCAAGAAATCCTCTTGGATCATAACCCTCAATAAAATTGCATTTATAATACACTACACCCAATGCAATCCTCACCGCTTCTTCCATCTACATCACTTTGGTAACTAAATTCTATTTGACTTTGTACTTGATATCACTTGCTTGAATCACATCATGTACACTTCATTTCCTATCATCAAAAACCCTCACCCCATTTGATTTCACGTCAAGTTTCCCAAAAGATGTCAAAAATTATGCAGTCTACTAGCTAGGAAGGTGCCAAGACTCTAGCTGTGAGAGTTCATGAAAGTACCTGTTGATTTGTAGATTTTTGAAGCAAAACACACACTCAAAAAGACCAAAACTCCAACTCATTTGGATCTGCTATAGTCAATATAGGTTGCAGCTGCTATAGCCAACTTAAGCCTTTCAATGATATTATGTTGGTCTTCCTCCCAACTTATAATCTTACTTTTTTACCTCAGATAGTCTATCAATAGGACTGTGCTCTTTCCATAGTCCTTCTTATATTGTTGGTAGAACCTTGACATACCAAGAAAAATCTGCAATTCCTCAAGATTTCTTAGTGCTAGCCACTCAGGTTCCATCCGCGTTCCCTCTGCAGATATAATGTGACCCAGATAATGAATCTCTGTCTCAAAGAAATCACATTTTCTTTCCTTCGCAAATAGTTTATGTTCTCTCAATAACTCGTACACTAGACGTAAATGTTCTAAGTATTATTTTTTAGATCTACTATAGAGTAGGAAAACTACTACAAATTTTCCTAGATACGGACGTGAAATGTTGTCCATTAGCATCATAAATGTCGTTGGTGCATTGGTTAGCTCAAATGGTATAAGCAAGAACTTAAAATGTCCCAAACCGGTCCTAAACGTAGTCTTCACAACATCTTCTAGTCCACTTCTAACCTGATGATAACCAGATCTCATGTATATCTTTGAAAAATATATTGATCCAGAGAGTTGATAAAACAACTCATCCATACGTAGCATCGAATACTTGTTCTTAATTGTTATCTTAAAAAGGGCCCTATAATCTATGCATATATGTAAAGATCCATCCTTCTTCTTCACTAGAAGAATAGGCAATGCCAAAGGACTAGGACTAGGACTAGGCCCAATAGAGCCTTTGTTCAAGTAATTTGTTAAGTTTTTTCCCACTTTTTGTGCTTTAGAGTGGCTTAATCTATAAGTAGGTTTACTTATAGGTTTTGAACTTGGCACAACATCGATGTCATGGTCTACTTCTTGAGATGGCGACAGGGGATAAGGGAGGAAACTGAGGTTACAAGGAAGAAATGCACGCATAGAGTTCCATCACCATCGACATCGCTTTCACACCCTCTCTCTCTCTCTCTCTCTCTCTCTCTCTCTCTCTCTCTCTCTCTCTCTCTCTCTCTCTCTCTCTCTCTCTCTCTCTATTTTGAAGCCCTAGTAGAGTCAGTGAAAGCCGTAGAATAACAGGTATCCCCTCACTCACTCTCAGCGGCCTCCCCCTAGGCAAGGGGCAGCCCTAAAGGGAGGCCTCAAATCATCCAAAGTGCAACCCCACCATCAGGTAGCGCTCCTCGAATCTCATCAAGTGATCCTCACTCCTCACCAAGCGCTGGTCCTCGCTACTGACTTGTTGGCTCTCGATTTCTTCTCTTAGCTTTTCAAACCCAAGGAGCTTACCTAACCCCTATTCCCACCTCCAAGGTCTCACTTGTTCTTCTTCAAAACAAGATGCAACAATATCAAGAAGTGCGCAGTGCGACTAGGAAAGCGTCGGGCCTCTGACTGTGAGGATTCGTAGCAAAATCAAGCAAGGCGTAGACGATTTGAAGCCAAAAACACACTAAAAAAGAACAAAACTCCAGACATGAAAGCTCCACTTTGAAAAAGAACCAATACTAACTCAAAACTCTTGTGTGTGTGAAGATTAGGTGTAGCCCCGCTCCCAATTGCACATATGCAGTGCTCATTCGACCTGTTAAAAACCATAAATTTATGCTTTGATTCTTCGTCGTGACCATTTCATGGAAGCTTCAGTACTTCATTGGAGAAGCCCAAGTAGTTATTTGAGGACGGGAAACCCTAATTGGAGGCCTCACAGCCTCAACCATGTAGTGGAAGCAGCACTGGACTGCACTAGCACCCTCTAAAGGAATGGTTGTATCTCCTTGCTCATGTACCCAAATGAGCTTATTCTTGGCTCTAAAAATTCACACACAACTTGAGAAACAACGCCAGCATTGTTGATGTGGCATTTTGAGCTATTTTGAGCATTTTTTAGGCTATTTTGTACCATTTTTAGCCCAAAAATGTCACTTTTTGTCCGTAAAAAGCCCAAACGAGCTGGGAAAAATCCCTAAAATTGTGGAAAAATCCCACTGGGCTCAAATTTCATGTTAAACCTCATTTTCCCACTTGGTTAGCACTTTGGACACGTCTTTCACGCCAGCGCACGAAACCTGGTATTTTTGGCCGAGATTGCCCGCATTGAACTTTCTAGGCAAAACGAGCGTGCCACTTCAAAACACTTGACATTTGTACATTCCTAAAGCAAATTAGGCATATATTTATTTGAAAAAGCATTCCATGGCGCCACGTGTAGGGCCTCGCCCACCCAGCAAGGTATGTACACGACTGGAACCGTGACATTCATTTTCACATATATCACACTATATACATTGCATTAGGAAAAGTTTGGACTCAAAAATGGGCCTTGTAAGAATTGTTGATGTGGCATAGCTTTCAAAAAGTGGGGATCGGTAATTTTTTTGCAAATAAGATCCAAACTTGTCGGAGGTTGGATATTTAGAATCTACTCTTCAATGCTATCTATGGATATATAGCATGCATGTATCGGACATTGCCTTCATGTAGATCTAGAAAAAACTGATTTTAGATTACCGTAATGGTAACAAAACCTGGCTAATTGAAAAAAAATGGCATAACTTTCATAGAAGGCATCCAAACTTTTCGGACCTTGGCTCTTTAGAATCCATTTTTCAAGAACTTTCCAATGATAGGTCATATCATGGGGTTCTAAGCAATATTTAGAGGGGTCTACCGGGTTACTTTCTTTTGTACAACTTTGATGATGTGGCACTCTTAAAAGGCCCAAAAATGAGTTCAAAATTTTCCTAATGTAGCATTTGGTCCCACACATCATAAACATTAAGAGTGAGGTAGATACCTTAATTTCACATTATGAACGTGCCATGGCACGACATCCACCCCCTCTAAACCTGCACATCCTTCAGCATGTGCCACAGATATCTTTTGCAGGTTCACTCTTCATTTAAGTCAACATACATGTCGATTTCATCATAGCTTGCAACAAAATCTAACGCATCATCCTCTTGTTCTTCATCCACATCCATACCATTTTCATCAGAGCCTTCATTTTGACCTTCCTGTGAATCAAAGGGATCTGTATCACCACTTCTTTTGAATAACTTGATTCTTTTCCCTGCAATGGGAATCTTCATTTTTGTCCCATCTAATTCATGCAAGGTATAAGTTGCATTCCCATGTACATGCTGAACCACATAAGGACCAAACCATCTCTTTGAAAGCTTTCTTATTGTTGAATGTTGGTTTTCAAGACTACTGTCATACACCAACACCCAATCACCTTCCTCAATAGCTTTAGGTCTGAGCCTATGCCTCTTATCAAATCTGTCCTTATTCTTTAACCTTGCATCTTTCAATCGTGCTATTGCAATCTCAATATCTTGGGGTCTTCTTTCTAACTGTTGTATGTGCAAAGCAAGAAGGTCTTCCCTACTCATTCCATCTTCCCAAGGCAATACATTACATGTGGGAATTACATCCTCAATCGGCATTATAGGTTTATGACCATACATCAACTCAAAAGGCATATAGGTTTATGACCATACATCAACTCAAAAGGCATATAACTAGTATAACTGTACGATCAGCCCATAAAGCATAAGACAACAACCTAGGCCACTCTCCCATTTTACCTTTGCAGGCCTTAGCTAAAGCTTTAATGATAGGAGGATGCCCACGCTCCGATTTACCATTTCCCTCAGGATTATATGCAGTAGTAGTGAGAGCAAGTTTAATGCCCAACCTAGAGAAAAACTCCCTTGCTTTGTCAGCATCCAGCTCACCCCTGTCCGTTGTTATTTTTCCAACACAGCCATAATGACTAACTACATCATCCAAGAGGAACTTACATACCCCTTCTGTGCTTTTTGTTCCTAGAGCACGACCTTCAACTTGATTGGTTAAGTCTTCTCGTGCAAGCACTATGTATCTCATTTGCCATAAGCCCAATGGCATTGTAACCAAATCTACTACCCACTTGTAATGCATGGCCAATGGGTAAGTAGGGTGCAACCCATCACGATGACGTACATTTGAATACATTTGACAGGTTTCACATGATTCCACAAAGTGAGATACATCTTTATACATACCTTCCCACCAATACCTCTCTTTCATTTTAGTAAAGGTGGCCCATACACCTCTATGTCCAGCATAGACTCTCATGAAACTTTTTTATAAGCTCATTTTGAGCGTCCTTATCATTTACGACTCTCATTGGCATTCCATTTCTTTGTTTTGGACGCTTCCATAAGTACCCATCTTTCAAAAAGTATCCATAGGCCTTTCTCCGTATTCTTTTGACCTCGTGATCAATCCACCCTTCTTGCCTTTTCAAAGTGCTCAGATAGCGTCCAATGAGCAACCAGTCACCTTGATATAGGTCCTCTGTAAATGACTCAAGTGCATTTGACAGGCAAACATGATCACCCTTGGCATGAAAGATACTATAGAACTATGTGCTTACATCATCGCCCTCGACAACCATGTCTTCTTCTTTTTCATACCTTACTCTTGAAAGCATATCTGCAACTGGATTATCTTTCCCTGCAATATGCTTAAATTCTGGGTTCAAGGACTTTATGTAGGCAATCCATCTCAACATCGCAATGTCAAGAGTTGAGCAACTTGTGATCATTCCAAGAAGGGGTAGACAATCAGTCTCCACTATTACATTTGCTCCTATCAAGTACTCTTTGTCACATTTCAAAGCTGTGACTACTCCCCATAACTCTCTTTTTACCTATGGATAGTTGCATTGACAAGCACTTAGGACTTTTGCTCCAAACCTCACCACATATCGCTTGCCATCATTATCATCTTGCCCAATCGCCCATCCAATTCCTGTGGGGCTAGTATCCACTGTCACAATTACATATCTTCCACATTCATAGTTTGCTTTCCTCAAAGTTGGAGACATAAGCAGCAACTTCTTTAATTTCCTCATGGCATGGGTATGCATTTCTTCCCATTGAAACTTTTTGTTCTTTCTCAAAAGCTAATACAAAGGCTCTACTACATGTGCATAGTGAGGAATCCAGATAACATAAAACACGCATGCACCCAAGAACCTTCAAACCTCAGTGACATTTATACATTTCTCTTTCATTCTCTGGATTACATCAATCTTTGCAGGACAAGGCCTTCTACCATATGGCCCGCACATATGTCCCACAATAAGAACTTCATTCACACCAAACACTTACTTTTGGCCAGACAAGGTAAGGTTCACCTCTTCCAACCTTGACAAGATATTATCACAATCGTTGATATGGTTTGCCACATACTTTCAGCACCCCCTCAAGTCTAGAGCCACATCTTTATCACTTACATCACATCCTTTGATTAGCACATCATCAAGGAAAGGCATTGTAGTTTGCGGTATGAAGTCACGTAGGACTTTGTTCATACCATTCATCATGTGTGCAACTGAATTCGTTACCCCCTGAGGTAAGGTGCACATCCTTACTAAACCCAAGGGTGTCCTCATGGTAGTCAAGTCCCTACTTTCCATTGCTAGCTGGAACTGATCATACCCTGACTACAAATCTCCCATAAAATATATTGCCCTTCCTACAAATGCCTCTGCAAACTCATCGACAATTGGCCCTATACCCACATTTCTGATTGTCACCTTATTTACAGGTTGCATATCTTGAATACAGTGTAAAGAACCATTTTTCTTCGGAACTGTGAACCACCTATTTGAATACGGAGCACAAGAAGGCTCCAAGATTCCCATCTTGATCTTTTCATTAAGTAACTCAATGAGTTTTGGAAAATGAGCCTTTGGAACAGGAATAGGTCTCAAGTTCCAAGGTACATGAGGGATAGTGAAGATCACCATAGGAGCAACAATGGATGGATCAACACACCCTATCTCATAAGGTTCAAATGCAAAAGCTTTTCCATGTTTGGCAAGCATGTCTTCAAAGCATATCTTTTCAGCTTTTGTCAAACTATCCTCGCAACCAACCTTTAACTCTTTCAAAGAATCCTTTGTGAACTTGTGTCCAATCTTGCTTGGGTTAAAAAGGCTAGGTTGCAAAGCAGCTTGCTCCATCTTATTTGTGCAGTCTTTTGGTAGAGGTAATGCCACTGGTTTCACTTTCTTTGCCACGGACTTATACTTAGTCTCCACTCGTACATCAACACTTTGAGCATTTTTGAAATCCTCAATGGCCTTGTACATTTCTATTGAGCATACTTTCACAACCTCACTTCCCATACACAGACTACAATCCATTAAAGACTCCGAATCTTGCATAGTATCCACAAAAGAACACTCATCAAACACACTTGCAATGCATTCTTCATCTTCTAGCAAACCATTCATCTTCAAACGTCTTTGTACACTATTTACATGTTGTCATTCACCCCACTTTAAGTCCTCACACTCTGTAAAAGCAATAGATACATAGTCTGATAATCCTACAAAACCTGTAGAAAATGTATCCTTTGCATATACATCATGCGATAACCTTTCTCTTCTTGTACCACTGCAATCCCGCTCTACAATGGTACATGGCCAAAACCCCTCATATCCCTGTAGTCCTTGAACTCTTTGTTTGTCTTTGGCAAGGGTTGCTCTCTAAGACTTTCACGGTTCCTTTCATGGTCTACACAAACAGTAAGGAACTGTACTGCACGCTTTCCATCCCTGCTCCTTATTCTTGCATAAGCTGACCCATCATCCATCACCTTGGTTTCCATGCGAGTAGCAGTGATGTATGGCTACCCAAGGATAAGAGGATATGTAGACATCTCCTGTACAAAGAAATTTTGGTCATCTTTCACATCCCCAATAGTCACCTTTACATTTGGACAAGCTCCGTACAGCTCCCCTGATGAGTTGTTTGCTGCACGAATCATCCATCCATGTATCAATTGGCCATTTCCCTTTTTGATAAAGACTCTTTGACATGAGGTTAATTTCCAACCCATGATCTATCAACGCAATGTATGGCTCTTCTAAGTCTCCCACTTTTACCAGCGTCTCAATAGTTGCTCTTGCCCAGTGACTATTCAAGTAGTAGCTCTTGTGAGTGGTCTCCACTTCACCTTCATCATCCAAGAAGCGAACGTGTTTTACTCCGCCCCTAGACTTGTAGCATCCAACAATAGTTTCATCACCTTGTTTTCCATAGACCTGTACACCCTGTGCATTTAAAGTCTCTTCTTCACCCTGTACATGGATAGATTCAGTAAGAGACTGCCGCTTCCTCTTGATGATATCAATTATTTCTTTGTGGAATTCCTTGCTATACCAAGGACCTCACCCAAGGTAGATTCCACCTTATTTTTTAGAATCCTCTCTTCCAAAACCTTTTTGAGATCTGTTGCTGCCTCTATATCGGATTGGAGTTTGTAAGCCGCACCCTTTGCTTTGGATTTTGTTGCATCCTTCTTCTTGTCTTTAGCTTCTTGCATAGGCACTTCGGGGACAGGCATTTGTTGCGGGGAAGGTGATCTAGGAGGCACTGTGTCATTTCTACCTCCACTCCTCGTTGCCCGCTTTGAAGGCCCTTCATCCCCATTCTCGCGTCTAAGTTTCTCTTCAACAATTCCCTCATTTGCTTGACATTTGGCAATATATGCATGCACTGACAAAGAGTCCACAGGGTCATTCCAACCTGTTTCAAGCCGAATGCAATCTCCAACTTCATGTAAAACCTCTATAGTCATTTTACCCTTCATAGCAGACTCTATAGCGCATGGCCATAGCTCTCCAATATCATCAGACTCATCTTCTCCAACCTTGAATGATCCTTTTTTCTTAATAGGATCCACCTTCAACCCATAGGCAGCTGCCTCAAACATCGAGATGTCATGGCTAGTAGCCATGTCCTCAACTAGTTTCTTCATCCCGCCTTTGCCAAAGTTTGTTCCCAAGAGCTTACCTGTTTCACTTAAGTGAATTTTTCCATCTTTAAAGAAAACGATCTCCCTTGTCAAAGCGTCTTTAAAACTTTCACAATCCCTCCTTCCATGGTCAGTACTATCACACCATATGCATCTATTGACAAAGCCTTCTCTGGTTTGCGGTCATTGCCCTGTAGATTCGGACCTGATGGTTGCCCCTTTTCTTCTAGCCTTGTAAGCTTTAACTTGAGCTCTTGCATTCCTTTGACAATATCATCTAGGATGGATTTGTCACTCTTTGGAACCACAATAACAAGCTTTATAGGACTCTCGAGAACACTTGGGGATTGAGTAGGGTTGATTATCATCTTGTCTCTTTGTCATTGTCGCTTAGCTAGCAGTGAAATGGCGTCTTCGACCTCATTCCAATCAGTCTTCAAACCCTATTCCGCATCCTTATCCTCAAGTAGTAGCTCTAACTTCTCTTGAATCTCTTTACTTGCGGCTTGCAAAAGGAGCTCTGTCTTCTCCGAGTTTAGGGTAGCCTTTTCAGTTCTTGAAATTTGATCATAACGGCGTTCGAATTCCCTGAGCAGTTCGGTAGGCGAGAGCCCCTCTTTTGGCCGAACTACCCACTCTAAGAAAGTCCTCTTTGTTACCCTTTCGGAGTCCTCCATGAAATACTCTTCCTTCAAGGCTAATTTGAATGCTTCCCAAGTTTCCCCATGCTCATTTCTAATTCCCCTTACATGCTCTCTGATCTCGGGAACCACAACAAGTTCAAAACTTTGCACCATCTTTGCTTCGGGCACTCGATGAAGCTCCATCTCCTTTACATATCCACAAAGATACTTTGTTACATATTTACCTTTAAATTGGTCCATTTTCTTCACCACAGATTGAATCTCTTTGGTCGAGGAGAGCTCCCTTCTTTCTGCAGCTTGCTGCTGCTGCATAAACACTGCAAAAGCTTGAAACATTTTCATTGTCACTGGATAAAACCGAACCCCCTGTTGCTCTTGTTGCTGCATAAATTTAAAGCTTTGATTTTAGACCTTCAATGAAGCTTTTGAACCCTCACCCTAGCCTACTTCGCGTCGGGTTCACCAAAAACGTGTCAAGAAGTGCGCAGTGCAACTAGGAAAGCGCTGGGCCTCTGACTGTGAGGATTCGTAGCAAAATCAAGCAAGGCGTAGACGATTTGAAGCCAAAAACACACTAAAAAAGAACAAAACTCCAGCCATGAAATCTCCACTTTGAAAAAGAACCAATACTAACTCAAAACTCTTGTGTGTGTGTGAAGATTAGGTGTAGCCGCGCTCCCAATTGCACAGATGCAGTGCTCATTCGACATGTTAAAAACCATGAATTTACGCTTCGATTCTTCGTCGTGACCATTTCATGGAAGCTTCAGTACTTCATTGGAGTAGTTATTTGAGGAGTGGAAACCCTAATTAGAGGCCTCACAGCCTCAACCATGTAGTGGAAGCAGCACGGGACTGCACTAGCACCCTATAAAGGAATGGTTGTATCTCCTTGCTCATGTACCCAAATGAGCTCATTCTTGGCTCTAAAAATTCCCACACAACTTGAGCAACAACGCCAACATCATTGATATGGAATTTTGAGCTATTTTGAGCATGTTTTAGGCTATTTTTTTACCATTTTTAGGCCATTTTTAGCCCAAAAATGTCACTTTTTGTCCGTAAAAAGCCCAAACGAGCTGGGAAAAATCCCTAAAATTGTGGAAAAATCCCATTGGGCTCAAATTTCATGTTAAACCTCATTTTCCCACTTGGTAAGCACTTTGGACACGTCTTTCACACCAGCGCATGAAACCTGCTATTTTTGGCCGAGATTGTCCGCATTGAACTTTCTAAGCAAAACGAGCGTGCCACTTCAAAACACTTGACATTTGTACATTCCTAAAGAAAATTAGGAATATATTTATATGAAAAAGCATTCCATGGCGCCACGTGTAGGGCCTCGTCCGCCCGGCAAGGTATGTACACGACTGCAACCGTGACATTCATTTTCGCATATATCACACTATATACATTGTATCATTTGGTCCCACACATGATAAACATTAAGAGTGAGGTAGATACCTTAATTTCACATTATGAGCATGCCATGGCACGACAATGAGGGAGGTCATCCACACCAATCAAGCCAACACGCCTCTTTGGATCCAACTATGAGCACAAGTTTGAGAACTTAAAGATCAAAACACGAAACTCAAGGTGCACCTTGCGGCCTTGGAGGCCCGTCTCACCCTCTTGGAATCACAAAAGCAAGTTGACACCGATCATAGTCTTGCCAAAGCAAAGAAAGTTGAGTGACATGCCACGCTTGACATGCTCACCGCAAGCGTATCAAACCTTGCCACTCAAGTCAACAAAGCAATCGCCACCGTCTCTTCCAAAGTAGAATAATGCATACAAGAACGCCATCGACAAGAAGGATTGATGCTATCCCTCCGCATCGGTGGCTTGTCCTCCACCTGGTGGGGGGAGAATGATGATTACACCTTGACCTTATCCAATCTTAACCAAGCCATTCACCCAATCGAGTTTGATCCCAACACAGTCGAGAAGGTCCATCATGACAACCACACCCACCAAAGCACCCTTGTCTTCAAAAACAAAGAGACGTGGATCGCACTCCTACAACAAGCTCGACTACTCAAGGGCTCCAAAGTTTGGATAAGTGAGGCCTTGACCGTTGCTCAACTCAAAATCAAGAATTAAGAACTTCAAAAGGTGTGAGATGCTCAAGCAGCAGCTAAATGGGCCATCTATTGAGGTGACAAGGCCATAATTGAGGAATTTTGGGTTCCAAGAGCTTCCAAACCACCCTCCCCTCATTCCCTAAGTGACGCATGTCACAATTTTGTTGTATCCCCATCTAATCATGTGGGCCAATGTACCCTATTGATAAGAGGCATCATGTATGTTTTTCTTGGTCCCATAGGTTATATTTGACCTCTGATGATGATAATGAAATCTCTCTCTCTCTCTCTCTCTCAAGCTCTCTCTCATAGGCAATGGTGTGCGCTTTTTTCATAGCCAGCAGGGGGCAGTCGAAAGCATCTTAGGACACCACACAACTGCCAGCCACCAGTAGGGCTTTCGTCTCTCTCTCTCTCTCTCTCTCTCAAGCTCTCTCTGATGTGCGATGTTTGCGTAGCCAATAGGGGTAGTGTTGGGGGCACACCACACAACTGACCAGGGTAGGGCCAGCCACCAGTAGGCCCGCAAGAGATGCCAGCAGACCTGCAAATACCCTCCAACACCAACAGTTAGCAAGCCACTAGTACCCATCAACAGGCGCTGACAGACCGCTAAGCCACATCCAATGCTCACCGCGTCTGCCACCATTGGATAACATACCATTTATGCGCGTCTCTGTTGGAGAACACCCCTCACTTAGGCCATTGTGTTGTTATCAAACTCCTCTCTCACACCACCGTAATGTATAATGTTCATAGGCTCTCTGTTCACTAGGCAAGGAGAAGTCCCTTGGATGGGATTGTTTGATGACGGAGTTCTTCTTAGACCCTCATTACACGTATGGCCAACATGGCACTTTGTGGAAGGGGTGCTTGATACTAGCATCAAAAGCGGGCTTAGGCTATGGTCACGCTATCCTACAACTCCGCTCCCATGCTAAGAAAGATGCCAGAAAATTACATATCGAGTTTATTATTGATTAACAGTCAGTGACCAGGGCTTGTTAACAAACCAAGTTTAATTATTAATGTATGCCAGATGCGGCTTAAAATAGCCACCTGATGCTTTAATGATGCTAAAAAGGACTATGCTTGAAGTGAGCACAGATAGGAGATTATGATCTAGAACTGCAATACTTGAAGTGCTCTACCGGCCTATCTTTACGGCTCGTCGATTGGAGCTACAGTGAGGAATTTATGGCAGTTTGAAGTTCAAGTCAATTGCAGATCTGTATTGGATTGGGCAACTGCAACTGAGATGACAGAATTGAAATGAATGCATCGGGCTGAAGTGCTCACTTTGTGGAGCGCATCGATCTTTTCAGATCAGTGATCGGAGTTCCGATCGCCAAGATATTAGCCGTTAAAGATTCACAGGGGACCGGCTCCGTACTAGGCCGCTCTGCTCGATAGGAGTGCCATTTGGAAAATTTGACCTGCAGCCAGGGTTTTGGAATGTGGGAACAGTAATAGTTTGAGGAGTCTCATGTTAGGGATGCCATTTCATGTAGTGCTTGGGTGGCAATAGTCGTGATTGGCAATGCCCGGCTAGCTGGACTAAAATTCACGTCGATATTGTCAGTCAAGGGCTGCTTTGGTTGGTATATCACTTTGAACAATGATTTGGCCGATGCGTATACCAACTATGGCGCCTTTACAAAAGCATGATGGCATGCCAAATATAATGCCTTGTTTTTGCGGATCAAAGCTTTGATCAATGCAGCATGCCAAATAAAGTGAAGCTATGCATGCCAAATGGGGTACCCTTTAAGGGCCGCCCACTGTCCATAAAACTATATTGGCCGCCCAATTTATGAAACTCAAAGGCCAAGGGCCCATAACTAATAGCAAGTGGCCGTGTGCCTACAATCTGAAGGCTGCCCAATTAAAGGGCATGGCCAATGATTGCCTGCCCAAGGGCCACAACCTTGGCCGCCCAAAAGAAGAATTAAGGGCTTAGTGTGTGGATGGGGAAAGAAAAACAAACAAGAAGCCTTCATGGCGAGCAGATGACGAGAACAGGTGCAAGCAAAGAAGGGGGACTCGCGACTGGCGGTAGAGTGGTTGGACGAGCATGCTATGAAACGAGAAAGAATCAACAGCCCATGGCGAACAGTTTCGGAGCGAGTCCCGTCGATTTCCATGTTGGTCGAACCTTGGCCCTGCCACATCATCCGCGTCGTTCTCACAACGACAGCGCCATCATTTCATTAAAAAAAAAAAGAATAGGGCTATTAATAAAAGGGGGAACGAGGTAACGAAGCAGGAGGAGAACGTGTAAGCAAGGAGGGGAGTCGAAGGGCAAGAAGTACTCCATGGCATAACAGGCAAGGCATAAGGAGGAGCAAGGAGTCGAAAGGCGAGAAGGGGAAAAAGCTCACGGATCATCCTCGACAAGCAAAGCTCTTTCTCTCTCTTGCTCTCGTCTTCAAAACAAGAAAAGATTGGAAGGAGGAGGACTCGAAGGGAAGAAAATTTTGTCAAGGAGTGAGGAACGACCAAAGAAGGGGTGGGAGTTCGGAAAAGAGGCGAGGCCAGGAGCTCAGGAAGCTTGCTCCTTCTCTCTCTCGACTTCAGCTACCAAAGCAAAGGCTCTCTCCCGCTCTCTCTCTTCTCGTATCGGTGATACAAAGCAAGGCTCTCTCTCTCGGTCGTTGAGATGCTTGAGGGAGATGAAGCAAAGGGGATTCACGAGCTTGAAGAAGTAGAAGAGGGAAGCTTTCTCTCTTTTCTCGTTCTCGTTCTAGGATAAGCTTGAGAAGTCGAAGGACGAGAAGTGTCAGGACCAGGGTAGGACCAATCCGGGCCAAGGGCCAGGACGGACATGCAGTCAAGGGGGTCCCTATATTTAGAAAGCCAAGGGCCTATATAGGGCATGGCTGGGTGGATGAGAGCATGTTCAGTTCCCCTATCCTTTCACTAGTATCAGAGCGAGGTTGAGAGGAAGCAGGGGGGAGCCATGGAAAAAGAGAAAGCATGGCCTTCTCTCTCGCTCTCTCTTTCTCTTTGGGCGAGCTTGCAAGGAAGGAGGAACGAGCAACATGCAAAGGCATGCAAAGTCGGGGTTGCTCAACCGACAAAGGGGTAATCGAAGGCAACGTGTGTATGCCAGCTCGTGTTGGGAAGGGGCAAATTTTCGACCACCTCAGAAGCGCATGGGGTTTAGCTTGATGGATGCGTGCCGGCATCCGTAGTGTTTTTCGCTTCTGCAGCACTGCTCGAATCTGGCCCATGCACAAGTGGTGTCTTCCTCTTCTCGTGCGTAGTCGGCAACCGCCATGGCACCACAGGTTTCACATGCAAATTCTATTTTTATTTTTTAAAAAACAAAATTTGTCACTTTCTTTTGGCCGCCCAAGGGGGGGTGGCCTAGGGTCATCCTAAGCGCCCCCTCCCACGCAGGGAGGAGGTTGCCTGCGATGTGTAGGATTGCACAAGATCGCCATGACGCCGCAGGTTTCAAAGATTGCGGATTAGCATGGGATGAGACCCGTCAATTTCCCGCTTGGCAAGTACGAGTTGTCCGTGTTTTGGGAATTGAATTTTTCCACAAAGTCGTGGTCGTTAGCTACAATCGGCAAGATGCCAAAGGCAAAAAAGCCATGTAGCCGACAAAGGGAATTGAAGTCCGCATTCCCTCAGCTATGGCATCGTGCATGCTCTTGCAAGTGGTGCGGTATGCTACCGCAAGAGGAAGCTACTGCAACCATAACGCTTGCAAGGGGAATCCAAAACATGCACGAAGACAGACATGGTTCTGTGTGTAAGTTATGAGGGCATGGACGCAAAGCTCCAAGGCAAGCTATATCTTGGCATGCATGATGTTGCAGATTGACACCGTGGTAGCACAAGTTGTCACGCAATTCATGAGGTATGCAATTGTTTTGTGTTTTTGATTCGGATGTGATTGCTCATTGTCACGGCTAGGGACTTGCTATGCGCCGTGTGCGAGCCACAAAGGCTCCTAGCACACAGTCATACAACAGACAAGCTCACAAGGAAGAATGGTGTGTCACTCACCTTCCTGTGTAGTTGCGAATGAAGGATTCCCGCGCCCCGAAGAAGAGGGAGACGCCGCTACGCCGCGCTCAACCGCCTCGCCGCCGTCGTGGCGCCCCAACGCTCGATCACACACACACTCTCACTCTCTCTCTCTCTCTCTCTCTCTCTCTCTCTCATGTACACACACACACACACAAGGAGATGGTGAAGGAGAAGGTGGAGATGGAGCAAGAGCGGCTTCTATTGCACAATGAGAGAATGAGTAAAAATTAGGTTTAGTGGCTTTTATATGAGCTCACCCCATTCACACTTGGGCGCCCATACTTAGCCAACTAACTCCTTGAATATTCCAGTTAGAGTGCGCTTGTCGTCGGCGATCACCCTTACCCTGTTCCTATTGGTCCGACAAGCCCGGTACCTGACTCTAAACAATACAACGTTTATAGATCATAGGGTGTCCGTGTGCCGTGTGGGTTAACATGCCCCCCTTCCTGATGTAGATTCCGTCCTCGGAAGCTATCCAGTTGAAGCTCGTTCGTCGAGATGGAAGAGCAGTCGACATGGATGTGCGTAGCCTTCTTCAATCACTGCAAAATCAAACAACATTGCCACAGTAATTGCATCCTCATATACAATTAAAAATCATATGCAATTTTAGACTGACAAATTGATTGGTAACAAAATTTTAGACAATTTGTCAGCAATAAACATTAAATTGCAATATAATCAAATGCATAAACAGATGTAAAGGTAAAAAATTAAACAAGTCCGGGGTCGCTAATTTAACGGTCAAAAGGCACTAGAGCTCGACTATTAATACCATGGGTAACTTCTCAATTTTTTCTGGTCAATTAAGTTGTTTAATCGCGAGAGCCAAGTATTTGATGTTCGAGGGCTGACTAGAGGCTATACCTAGAAGACCTTGTAGTTAAGCTACGATAAAAGGAATTTCTCATGAAATCATCGCCTGACTGATTACCTTTTCTTTCACCCCCCAAAGTCTTTTCACATTGATTCAATTTTGATGTGTGTGCTTATTTTGTATGCCTTGGGTTTTTTGCTTTTCAAGAAAAAGCGCCCACACTGGGAACCTCTAGGGCTCTAGTACCATAGGCGATACATGTGAGTGAAGTACCAATTTAAGCAGGGATTTCTCTTCCAGCTTAAAATTTTACATTGTGGCACTTTGATTTTTTGTTTGTTCATTTTCAGCATTTTAATTTTGTAACTTTGGGGGGTCATATAACATTGTTACCCTCCCCAGGCTCATCACATTAGTAAACTCCCTTTATAATACTTAAGCTAAAGGTCAATAGGGTTAAGCCCACTAGAAAGCCCTAGTACATTTCACACAATGCTGCCTAAATCGGATTAAGAACCTAAGTAACCATTGCTTATTAGGAAGGCATTCCCCATGGTATTAAGAGAAGATTTCTAATACCTAGCTTGGTCAAACTAGCTTAGTCGGACTGCTTGATTTTTAAACCTAGACAAGTGATTATGACAAAACATTACATTGAATTAAATGTTTGATACTAAGCAAATGCGCTGAATATTATGCTACCAATCACAATCAAAGCAGACAAACATGGATGCAAAAAGATAAGGGCAATGCTAATGGACATAAAACACCTGTTTGTGTTGATGGTCGCGCTTGATTTGAAGTGTGAACGAGAGAAAGGTTCCATGAAGGTCCAAATCCTATCAATAGCAACACACTCCTGTACACACTAGGAAACAAAAGGAATACCTCCAGGAGGCACATTAGTGGGAAAAGGTACCAACACTTATTGAACACAACAAAAAACATAAGGAACCCTAACCTAATTATTTGCACTCCCCCTAAAGAGTCAAGGGATTAGGATATTGTAGAGGTTGGGGAGAAACCCTAAGGCTAAACCCCTATCCTCGTCGTCGAGATAAACAAAGTCATCATCCATGAGACCATATGTGCCATCCGTGTAGTCATGTAAATTTTCTTCTTCATCATAAGTGCCCATGTTTACTAAGAAGGTCACTAGACGCCTATAGTCATCTTGGTCAAAAGGGTAGGCTTGTGCAATGGGAGAAACGCTCTCTACTAAGTATGGATCAAACGTGGTCAAGAGACGTATCAGCCATTCTAACTCCTCAAAATTCCTCTCACATGCTAGCGTACCTATCAAATCCCATTCACATACAAGCACTGGAAAGACCATGTGAAACATTTGTGAAAAGTAACGAGGGTACCTCTCACCCAAGGCAGGAGTGGATGACTCTAGCGTACTAGCCATATCTGTACACGCAAATAGATGATGGTTAGAGTGCAAATATTACAAGGGTCGTGTTCTTGTGCATAATTTGTTTTTATTATTTTGTGTTATGGCTCTTGCTCTTTTACTTTTTTATCTTGTTTTTGTGAGTATAAGGCTTTATATATACATTCCCTAAGATTGGAGATTGAGAGGTCAGGGAGAAAGGTTGAGAGGGAAGAAAGTGAATGACGGATGTCAGCAAACACTCCCCCCTTCCTTGGGTAGATCATACTTTTTGGAATGATGTCGTCACCTTTTGAAACCAATTGTTCCAAGTTGTTATGGGTAAAGGCTTTAACCAATAGTTTTCGATCACCCTATGTGTTTCATCTAGTTGCAAGGGTGGTAAGGTACTCTCCCATGATTTTATTTGCAACATTGTTGGAGGTGGTGAATCTACAACGGGAGGTGCAAACTCTTTCTTGCTTGTATGGATATGTACAATGGTAGGTGGAGGTTGTGTCGAAGCTTCTATTTCCGTATAGGAACTACATGAAGAGCAAGAAGCTTCATTTGCTTTTCCTGTTCCTGAGCTAGGTGGAACAAATCGTTATTTCTTTGTTACCCAAACTAGCCCTGGAGCAGGTGTGTCGCATTCCGTGATTTTTTCCTTTCCACGATTTTCAATTTGTTTTGGAGCCACAGGATTGGGTTTACATGGGCCAAGTGACAGGTAAGAGTACAATTTATGTTTGGGCACCCAGATTTGATCATTTCCTTTATAGTATCCTTGGGCTTTTAATAGTCGTTTAGGAATCCAGCGCCACGTTTTCTTACATTTCTTGGAGCGAGTGGGACGTTTCTTACGAGGCTTCCGTTTTTTAGCATCAGCCATGGTTACTAAAGAAGCTTTAGGGACCCACTTGTATGCTTTCTTTGTTATATTAGGATGGTTCTTGTGTGTCTCAATCTTTCTTTCAACTACATCAGTTGAAGATCTAGAGAGTTGGGCTATGGGGACGTATGGTTCAACCTCCTGGACATGCAATGTCTTGGGTTTTATTTCCTTAGGCAATATCTCAGGGACTATGGCTTGAGTGGTAGGGATAAGAGTTGGTTTTTGCGTTGTGACACCCCTTGTCCCCCAATCAATAGTGCATTTGGTGGCTATCATCCACGTGCGTCCTAGGTTTATATTACCCTCCATAGTTCCAGTAGGCATGACCAAAAAGTCTTGAGCTACAATTCCATTGTCATAACTGACAGAAGTGTGCCAGATTCCAAAAACCGTAGTTTTTTTCTTGTTGACACCCTTGACTTGGATAATACTCTTAGATAGAGGTGGCTTCCCTAACTGACACCACACCCCATAGGATAGCAGATTATATTTAGCACCCATGTCCAATAAGGCGTTATATAGCACTTTTCCATAGGCACTATTTAACTCAAAAGGGTATCGTAGAGGTGTGTCAGAGTCCAACCAATCCTCTTCGATTTCCACGTGGAATGCATTTGTGACTCCAAGGTTAGCCTCTCGTTTTTGTCTTATATGTTGTTGTCGCTCCTTAGCCTCAGCTTGAGCTTGTATCTTCTTTAACTCGGTTTGTGCTTTGGCGGCCTTCTTTTGATGAATGGCCCGTAGTTCTTCTTGGCTTAAAGGATCATAATATCTTTTGAATTTACTCCCATTGAGGAATCCAATGGTTTCAACTCCATCAAGAGTTTCCACACGAAGGGTACCTTGTGGGGTAATTTCACATACTCTATATGGTCCTTTACCAGCATATTTCAACTTTTTCTTCTCTTTACGTACTCCATACATAAGGACTTTATCACCAACTTTGATGTCCTTGTCCTTCACATGGCGATCAAACCACTTCTTTCTCCTATTCTTTTCCACAAGAGCATTTTGCACAGCCAACTTCGTCTAGTTTTTCTAAGATATACAAACGCTCGGTTAAGAGGTTACCATTCCATCCTTCTTGCGAAGCTACCCTAAGACTAGGAATGACAAACTCCCAAGGCATAACCGCTTCTTGGCCGTATACCATTTTGAATGGCGTACAATTAATAGCCACTTTATAAGCAGTACGATAAGCCCATAGAGCAGATGTCAACTTCAAATCCCAATCAATGCGATGAGCTTCTACCGTCTTGGTTAAAATAGAGATTAGAGTCTTGTTGGTGCTCTCGGCTTGTCCATTAGCTTGCGGGTAATAAGGTGTAGACTTATGGTGTGATATCATAAAGGTCGTGGTAAGCTCTCTTATTACCTCATTTATAAAATGGGTACCATTATCACTAAAAATTTCAAAAGGGCAACCAAATCTTGTGATAATGTTCTCAAAAAGAAACTTAGCTGTTGTCCTCGCGTCAGCTTTTTGTGAAGCCTTAGCTTCAGCCCACTTTGTTACACAGTCCGTAGCAATTAGAATATATCGAGATTGAGTGTTGCGAGCTGCGGGACTAATTGGACCTACAAAGTCTAAGCCCCATTTTTCAAATGATTGGGTTACTTTAATAGGATGTAAGGGCATTCTGTCTTTGCGCTGTGTGGTCTTGTAACGTTGGCACTCATCACACCCTTTTGTAAAAAGTGATGCATCCTTAAATAAAGTTGGCCACCAATAGCCTGATTGCAGCACCTTTCTAGCAGTCAGGTCTCCTGAAAAATGTCCTCCTGCTATGCCCATATGTGCTTCTTGCAAGATATACAAATATTCATCCTCACGGGCACAACGCCTAAGAATATCGTCCTTGCCTAGTCTATACAGAGTTCCGGCAATCAAACAATAGGGTTCACATTCTTTTACTAGCCTTCGAGCGATATCCTTACGAAGTTCCTTGGGTGGAAAACCATTAACTAAAAAGTTAACAATGTTCTCACTCCATTCAGGCATAGTCTCAACTATGAATAGGGAAGTATCGGGTAATTCATCATCAACTCCTGTAGGGGCTTCACCATTGGGTATGCGAGACAAATGATCATCCATGACATGCCTTTTACCGAGTCTCACTACAATCGTGAAATCAAACTCCAGAAGAATTAACAACCATCGTGTGATTCTTCCTGTGGAGCATGGCTTGTTTACCAGATACAACAACGCTTGATGATCCACATAAAATACAAACTTGTTTGCTAGAAGGTAGTAGCAAAATTTCTTTACTGCATAAACCATTGCTAAACCTTCTCGCTCTGTAGTGGTGTAGTTCCTTTCAGCATTGTTCAATTGACGGCTTGCAAAGCTAATGGGATAGTCTAATTTATGTTCTCCTGGTTGAGTGAGAACACACCCAATAGCAAAGTTTTATGCATCAATATGCACATGGAAAATGACATGCCAGTTAGGTGTCCTTAAAATCGGAGCACTTGCTAGTGTTTTCTTCAATTGTTCATAGGCCTGGTCACACTCTTCAGTCCATTTAAATTCAATGAGAAGCTTGTACAAAGGACGTGCTATCTCAACGAAAATAAAATAAACCATCGATAATAACCCACGTGTCCCATGAACCTTTGAACTCCCTTGTAATTGGTTGGTGGTGGTAACTCTAGAATCACTTTAATTTTGCTCTCATCGGTTGAGATACCATTCTTAGATACTATATGCCCTAAAATAACTCCATGCTTGACCCAAAATTGGCATTTGAACGGGTTCAATGAGATACGATATAACCTACACTTTTCAAACACCTTCCGCAAACATGATAGATGTTCTTTCCAAGAAGAGTAAACACAAAGGTCGTCTAAGAAAGCTTCACAAAACTCTCTCAAATATTCTTTAAAAGCAGTGTTTATTAATCGTTGGAATGTAGCAGGGGCATTTGTTAAGCCAAAAGCCATCACACGAAATGCAAACACGCCAAATTCTATGATGAAGGCAGTTTTAGCTTGGTCCTCTAGTGCTATCGTGATTTGGTTGTAGCCTGAGTACCCATCTAGAAAGCTATAAGATTCCTTGCCTGCAACTCTTTCGAGTGCATGTTCGGAATATGGTAGGGGGTAATGGTCTCTTCTAGTAGCTGCATTAATTTTTTTGAGGTCCACGCACACCCTGAGTTTCCCATTCTTTTTTGGCACGATAACTATTGGAGACACCCATTCAGAGTGTTCAATAGGATATATGAACCCACATTTGATAAGCTTTTCTAGTTCTTCTTGAATGATCTTTGCGTACTTAGGATTCATCGGGTAGGGTCTTTGTTGTACGGGCTTCGCAGTGCTAATCATAGGGATTGTATGTTGGACCACAGAAGGTGGAACACCTTTCATATCATGGTATGTCCAAGCGAATATGTCCTTGAATTCCTTGAGAAGCTCTTTGAGGACCGCCTCTTCAACTTCTGTGAGGTCTTGGGCAATAAAAACAGGTTTTGATTCTTCACCAGGGTCGGCTAATTCTATTTCTTTAACTATTGCCGGACCATCATAGATTCCATTATTCCCATTGATAGGTATTCTTTGGGCTTTTGTGTACACAACCTTTGCTTTCCCTGTGGTGTAAGATTTGAAATGTTCTGGTGCAGGATGCAAATCTGTGGATTCTGGTTGTGCCTTGGTCTATGCTTCTATTTCTGCTTTCTTGTGTTGTCGAGCTAACTCTTGGTTTTGACGCCTCCTTGCAGTGCGGCTCAACTTTGGCTTGTCTATGATCTCTAATTGGGCTATGTCATGGGGTCGTGGTCTACACCACATAACATTTTGGAGATATTCACCCCAATCGTCTACCAATTTTTGATGAGCATCACATGCTCCTATATAACTGAGCCATTCTGCTGAGGATCTCTTCTTTTTTATCCTAGCACGTACATTGGCTCGATATCGATGCCTCTTAAATTTTTTCTTTTTCTTATTTGAGACCTGCTTTTGATTTGCATTTAGATCTGGCTCACTAAATGAGTCCTCCTTGGTGTCCTCTTCACTCTCGGAGGAGCTATCATCGGTTGATGTGCTCGGTCCTTCCGAATGTTTTGACTCTGAACTTGCTCCACTCTCTAATTCATGAGATTCAGAATCCGTTTCACTCTGGGATTCCGTGTCTGAGTCGTGTTGGTCAAAGTCTTCTATTGAGCTATCGGTGTCACTGTCAGATTGGTCTACAATTGCCTTGCCCTTAGAAGATGCATGTATGGCACTTATCATGTTCAAAGGTGCAATTTGTGGTACCTCTTCCCCCTTTGGTATGACCCAAGTGGTTCCTCTATTTCCCCAGGTATCTATGGTTGCAACTAGGTGTACCCAGTCCACGTTGTCTGATTCCGTCATACCCGGTAACACATCCATGTAAGGAGAATCTTGGCCAATGTTTGTATCCTTCTTACAAGTGTAACAATATTGTAGTGGGGCCGAGTGAACTATGGTGTCAGAGCGATGATCAATAATGGTTTTAATCCCTAAGGGGTGTACCTTACCAGTCACCAAATCCACTCTAAGGACAGAGTCTTGGAATTGCAAATAGACATGATTTTTAGACCAATCATGAACCATTTGTGCTTCCCTCATGAATGGTCGTCCTAAAATCATTTCATATGACATAAGGTGTTTAGAGAAATCCATTACAATGAACGTATGTCGTACCTTGTGTCCTAGAACTTTGATCTTAAGATCCTTGAGCATCCCCATAGGTTTGGCTATGGTACCATTTGCCATCTTTACCACAATGTTAGTAACACTGAGGCGGGGTTTTCCCATGGATTCCCAACAATCTTTTGTAACGATGCTAACTCCTGCACCACCATCAAGAATTCCCTTTATAGTTAATCCCTTGGTAGTGATGGGTAGGGTCGCATTAGACTCGTCGCCTTCAAAATACTGCCCTAATTCGTTAATGGGTACCTCGATCACAGACTCGTGTCCATCTAAGTCAAGTGATTGCACATGATTTTCCTCATCAATCATAATCGAGTCAGGCCTATTTGTTTGCGCAAACTGCGGTAATCCCGTTTGTAACTCTCCGTTAAGGAATGCTCGAAGTGAAAAGAATAACTCAGGATCTCCATACAGCTTTGCTATGATCGTGGTTCGGACCTCAGAAGACATGAAGTTCACTAGTTTGGCAACATTCATTGGCATTTTGCAGGGTGTAGGTCCTTGACTAGGAACTGGTGAGGATGGAATCTCATATTCCTCAATGGGATCAGGTATTCCTTCATTAAACATCCTTTCCAACAACAAAGGTGTATGCTCACTTTCTGATGTCCCATCCTCACTCCCTTCTTGGATGATACTAGGTATGGCTAACGGTCTATGGTTCATGTGGGGTGGATGAACTTGCGTGGGAAACACTGTGTCATGAATTTTGACATGCATGGGTTCTAGTTCTAGTTTCCTTTGAGTCTCCTCCACTAAACCTCTTAGATGTTTCACCTGCTCAATCTCGTCTACTGGGTTTGGGTACGTCCCAATCTTCTTTTTACGATTCTTCCCTTTTTGCCCCTGCGGTTTATCTTGGGGGTCTTGGATTGGATTTGGAAACACTTGTGGTGTTTTCAGAGGCTCTTTATGGTTTTCTCTTATTCGGTTTTCATTTGGTTCCATGTTACGGTTTTCTTTGTCGGTCTTTCCCTTTGTGGTATTGGTTCTAGTCTCCATTGTCTCGATTGAATCTGAATCATCCTCGAGGTCATTCATATACACGGGGTCATCTCCTGTTCCTATGTTTGTTTTGGAACTTGGCTTTGAATTTCCCGTATTCTGCGACCTCTTCCTTCGTGTCTTCTTTTTCTTTGCTTGGATAACTGACGCGGTATCTCTCTCTTCGAGGATATGGCCTTGCCCTTGAAGCATGGACTGTGTAATCGCATAAGCGAGTGCAACGGGTGGTATTGGCGATGTCACACTAGCAATTTCGACCAAATTTAGGGGTGTGATTTTAGGCGCATTTGGGTTATAAGGGCATTGGGCAATCAAGTGATCTATGCCACAACGATTACATATGAGTATTGGCATTGCAGACGTGCTCCCTTGATTCATTTGCATCTGAGCAGCATTCTTTTGCAACCTAATAGAGCACTCCGCTGCCCGATGTGGTCCACCACACTCGTAGCATTGAAGAGGTGGCCTCCTAGCCTGGGTGTTGATATTTTGACCTCTGGATGCGAGAGCAGCAGCTTGATAAACCGGCTTGACTTGCCCCCAACAATCTTCCATGTAGTATATAGGACACTCTTCCAATGTATCAAGTCCGTAGGCAATACTAGTGTCTATTTCCTCCTCACAGCCATCTGCATAAGCATTAGATGGCTCGCAACCCACTTGGTTCACCGGGGGCGACTCTTGGATGCGGGGGCTGCGGTCCTAGCACAGGAGGTGGTAGCGGTGTAGCTTGTACAACATTTTGAGATCTAGGGACCATGTGTTGCGGTAGTTGCTCAACAGGTGGAGCAGGCATCAATACAGGAGCTCGAGGCGCATCCGTCCAGGCTACAGGTGGTCTATTTGCCATCATAGGTTTGATCATTAAACAAGCCTTAGCTTGGTGACCATACCTACCACATGCGTTGCAAGTTCCATTAAATTTTACTCTAAACGTAGGGCACTCACTAGTGCTATGTGGACCTAAGCAAATGGAACACCATTGTTGCTCCCTTCTTGGATACATGTGACTATTTTGAGGGGGTCGATTATCCTTAAGAGACTCTTGGATTGCCTTGGTGAGGTATGTCAAGAATGTCTCAAATACCTTTGGCTCATTGGCAATGGGCTTTGCAGTCATGGGTTCATACTCAATGGCTTGTGAGCTAGTGGATCTCGTGTCAGTAGACACCCTCATGCCTGCTATCATCAAGTTGTCCTCTAATTGGATTGCATTGGCAGTGACATCTTCCCAGGTTGTGATACCTCTAATCATTAGTCCATTATAGATTCCTTCATTCCTCAACCCTCGAATGAATCGATCAAGCAGTTGGTTATTGTTGAAGCGCTCATTTACAGGGCAGCAAGAGTTTAAGTGCTTTAGACGACTAATGAAGTCCCTTACTGACTCTCCTTCCTTAAGTTCGGCCTTCTATAGCTAAGATGCTACACCCCAAAGCACACCTTCTCGTATGTACTCCTTTAGAAACAACCTTCGAAGGGTAGGGTAGATTGTTTTCTCGTCCACCCTTAGGGTTCTATACCAATCTCCAGCCTTCCCACTTAATGTCAAGCTTAAGGCATTGCACTTATGTAGTTCATTGCGTTCCCCTAAGGAATCACATACTTGTTCAAACACTTCAATGTGTTTTCTAGCATCTTCGTCCCCATTGAATTTTTGCGTGAGTTTGGCAATTTGGATTGCCTTACTTCTAGGCTCTCAATCAGATGCATGATGCATATTTTCCGCGATAGATTGACCTATGGTTTGAGAAAACTCTGCCAAGTCACCTATGTGAGGAGGTAGGGCCGGTGGAGGTACTCTTGGAATCATATGTGGGAGAGGGACGGGTACCAGTCTTGGCATATGTGTGGATGATGCAGGATATGGAACATAACCGGGCATAGGTCCACTCGGATAAGGGCTAGGGAGCGGCACTCGAGGAGCATAAAGAAGTGGTACAATTGGAGGTGTGGGGGCCATGTGTGCATAAGGGGCTAGAGTCACATACGGTCGAGGCCCCATATTAGGTACTACGACACTAGGTAGTGGCACTGCGCTAACCATAGATGTCATTGGTACATTCTCTATCAGGTCTATCCCTGGAGTGAGCACTATGTTTTCCTTAGTAGAGGGTTGAGCCAAGTTAGGGAAGCTAAAGTTGTCGCTCGGAGGCTCAGATTGCATAGAGACCTTAGGTGAAATGACGTAAGATGGGTCCATGGGACTCATTAGAGGAGTCTCCATTTGTGATAGAGTAGGCTGTTGAGCCTTGCCCGTATCCAGAAATCTCATGGGGCCAGTTGAGAGTATATTTACCCCTCGGTTTTGCCTTTCTGATTGAATAATGCCATGGATAACATTACAGATCATTTTCTGTTGATCTTCGATGCTCGTGGCACTAGAGGTGGATTGTACAATCTCTATCCATCCTACATGGTAGGCGTGGCCAGAGTGTAGATCCGTCAACACCTCAGTGTGGAGGTCGTATGTCCAATGATCATTAATGAACAATCCTTCTAGAGTCGACGTGTTAATGGTTTCTTGTGAGGTAGAAGCAATGTTGCTCCCCGTGGTTTTACTTGTCACCGACGGTACTCTAGAGGGAACTTCTGAAGGAGGCAGCTCAATAGGGCCTTCTTGGTAAGAAGTTGGCAAGATATCCACATGGACACTCCTTGGGGGTGTGGGGTCCACGTGCGATGTGAAAGGAGAGTCCACTTCCCCACCCCCTTCGTGTGCTTCATTTGCATCAGGTTCCGAGCGAGTAGCTCTACCTAATGTTTCCATGAAACGGCTAAACATACTAGTACTAGGCTGTGGAGCTTCGGGAGGTGCATGGCCTTCTCTCTCAGTGTTTTGGGTAGGGTATGCTTCCATGATTTCTGAGTCGGAGGAGGAATCACTAGCGGCTATTTTAGGGTCTTGGGTGGTTCTACCTTGTGTCCCCGCTGAGGGTCTAGAGCCTATCGTGGATGGGTAATGGGTGTCCGTATGAACAGAGGCACCCTCAATATGCTCGTGTTCTAGCACCCGCCCAGAGCGTAAGTGCATGTGCTTTTGATACCCTAAGGTGTCAAAAAGCTGCTCTAGGAGGCCTTGTGATTAGTTTTTTGCGTGTTTTTTGTTTGTTTTTTTGCTAGATTTTTTAGAGCGTGTCGTGGAATGGGCCGTGTGATAGCTCGAAACGAGCGTATCGCTAGGAGGGACGCGCTGTGCTTTACAGCCCACCGTTTGGTTCTATTTTGCTCCAGAAAAGCCCGAAACAGTATTTTCCTAGCTGGGGAACTAGGCTCCAAATAGCAAGTCCTAGTGTGCAATGAAGGAGAGGAGAGTGTAGGACTTATCCCACATTCCTCACTCCCTCCTTGTGAGTCTAGCCTATATATATAGGAGCGAGACTACCCTACATCATGAGACAGAGCCTGAGCCTGGGCCTGGGATTGGGATTGGGTTTGGGATTGGGTCAAATGATCCCGATCCTGATCTCACTTTTATACAAACCAACCCGTCCGTTTTTATAACCTCCCCCTCACTCACGTTTTTATTTTTCAAAATTTTTTTATTTTTATTTTTTTTAAAAATATTTTTTTTATAAATTTTTTTTTTCGGATATTATTTGGTACGCGTTGACCTCACCTAACTATTTACTGTCTCACCTACCTACTGACCTGCTAATCAGTGGTTCACCTAATTACTAACCTACTTAATTAACTAACTGTGCGCCTAACTGTGCACAAACCAGAAAATGCAAAAAATTGAAACTTGACAGAACTGTGCAGTGCAAACCAGAAAATGCAAAAAACGCAGAAACGCAAGAAATGCTAACTGTGTAAGCTGAAATCTGAGCTTAATAGAACTAGCAAAACAGAGCTTAACAGAACACAGAAAACTTGAATGCAGTCAACAACATTGTGTCTTTCTCTACTGTTTTTGCATAACAACAATAATCAAACTTAAGCCGCGCCTTTCCTATTTAAAAAATAGCTTCAATACAATTTAAAGGTCGCCATTGGAGCTTCATGCGCAGCAGCTCCCCGGAAACGACGCCAAAAATGTCACGGCTAGGGACTTGCTACGCGCCGTGTGTGAGCCACAAAGGCTCCTAGCACACAGTCATACAACAGACAAGCTCACAAGGAAGAATGGTGTGTCACTCACCTTCCTGCGTAGTTGCGAATGAAGGATTCCCGCGCCCCGAAGAAGAGGGAGACGCCGCTACGCCGCGCTCAACCGCCTCGCCGTTGTCGTGCCGTCGCAATGCTCGATCACACTCTCTCTCTCTCTCTCTCTCTCTCTCTCTCTCTCTCTCTCTCTCTCTCTCTCTCTCTCTCTCTCTCTCTCTCTCACACACACACACACACACACACACACACACACACACACACACACACACACACAAGGAGATGGTGAAGGAGAAGGTGGAGATGGAGCAAGAGCGGCTTCTATTGCACAATGAGACAATGAGTAAAAATTAGGTTTAGTGGCTTTTATATGAGCTCACCCCATTCACACTTGGGCGCCCATACTTAGCCAACTAACTCCTTGAATATTCCAGTTAGAGTGCGCCTATCATCGGCGATCACCCTTACCCTGTTCCTATTGGTCCGACAAGCCCGGTACCTGACTCTAAACAATACAACGTTTATAGATCATAGGGTGTCCGTGTGCCGTGAGGGTTAACACTCATTATGCCATGCACACGACGTGTGTGCGCTCTAAACACTCAAAGTACAACCACGGCTTGTAACAGTAACCTTAAGCACTGATTTTTTTAAGCATCATGGTTGGAAGACCCAGTCAAGCATGGCTTGAATACTGCATACGTTCGACACGGCCAATTCTCTTTTGCCATGATATATTTATGGCGGTAGCAGCACCTCTTGCCTACCATATCAAAAGTATTTATGTGAAGCAAGGCTTCAATTTGGATATTTGGCATATGCTATGAGCATACACACTTGGGAAGGATTAGGCAATGTGTTTGCATGTTATTTCATTACGTACCAGACGGGTGTATAGGATACACGAGGGCGTATATGCATATGCGATAACTCTCTCTCACAAAGAAAATACGGCTATGAGCAGGTTTGGAAGGAGAGTTTCGTGACAACTGGTGGCAGTCGGCTGACCAGGTTAGCCAAGTTTCAGCTTTTCTTGTTTTTCTTTTCCCATGTTTACACTTTACTTGGCAACTACGGTCGTTGTGCAAAGCAAAGTGCTTTGGCAGCTTTACATGGCAGTTTTATACGAATCAAGGCTTCTTCCTTGTGCCACGATACTGCCCATTGACTTGGATTACAGAGCATTGGCACACAAGTCTGGGGAGCTGGTAAAATGGGAATTTTTGCTCACATTTTCGATGTGGCACCATCTCGTTGTATTGTACCACTACCAGTACAGATTATGCAAGGCACTTATGGTTTTGGCTCTCACGCTTGAGACCATCATAGTAGCCAAGGGCTTACACTTTTGCATGCAAGGCATGCTAATCAGGTGGCATGAATTCCACCACTTCATGGATTACGCTTCCGCTATCACACTCGCAACTCTGTTAAGGACAGACTAAGTGATGGATTGTTAACATGATTGTTGGTTGCTATCAACACACAACAACACTAAAAGGAACCTAAATCTAGGACTTATTTCACGGGCAAAGTGCCAATGCTAAGTCGTCCTCATACAATCACGACCCCTGCAAGGTAGGTGAGTCAGGATGAGTTTTTTGTTTTTCTGTTATCTCTCTCGATGAGAATGTCATACCAGAAAACTGTGGAATGCTTATAGGATAAGCTGCAAGTCAAGCATAAGATGCATAAGAGTTTCTCGTGCATAAGCAAGTGACTCAATCTAAAGAAGCAAGAGTTCAAGAGCAAGAGAACGGCAATTAAGCCAGTGCGAAGCATATAGAACGGGAAGTTGCAGCAGAGTTGGTTATTTTTGAAGCATGATGTTTGATAGAATGAACTTACATGAGATATGAAGAATCTTGAAAGTAGAAGAGGCAGATAAAGCGACATAAGAAAATTTTCATCACCAACATCAAAAGTTGATTAAGCATTTTGTTAAGTCCGGTGTCATTAACAGCCCGGTTAAACAGGAGCTTAAACTCCTAGTTAGCAAATGATCCAAGTGACGGTTCTGTTAACAGCCCGCCTTGGCTAAGGACTAGTTGTACTCAAAAGTAATATTCAATTAATTGATGATTGCGGTGATTGCCAGAGTTATCAGTTGTTCTTGTTCTCTCTCTTTCACCCCTCCCACAACCAGAGGCCTGACGCCTGCCCGGCTCACGTAGCGAACACATATCCCCCCGACATCTTTGGTGAACCCGACGCGAAACGAGGTGGGGTGGGAGGTAAAGATGGAGAATTTAGAGCAGATGATGAAGATGATTGCAGAGCTAAGTGCAAGCGGTTTTGATGATAAGTCAACAGTTCCAGATTTTTCAAAGATGCTTCAATTGGTTCAAGGATCTCTGCTTGAAATAGAGACCGTGAAGAAGAAAAATCAAATCGATGAAGCTTTGGATGCAGTATATGACCAGAGACGCCTCTTTGATGGATAAGATCCAGAGGGCTACCTAGAGTGCTATGAGCTGGAGACCAAGGTAAGAGGGATACTAGAAGAATTGATGATCAAATCTTTTGAGCAGTTAGTGAGTTCAGATGTGAAGGAGCAGATTCAAGAGGTTACCAGAGCCTGCTATGGCAACTGGGAGTATTTCAAAGAAGCTATTGTACAGGTAAGATATGAGCAGTATGAATGCTATCAAGAACAGAGTGCAAGTCTACCAGACTACGCAAATATTCGAGGACAAGTACGATCAAAGTTAGAAGCTGTGGTTGATGAGTTTATCGTGCAAGATGCTACTTTCTTACAGGCTAATGATGAATACATAGTCAAAGCTGTGTATGCAAAGTTGGGTTTTGCAGATGCCTTGCATGAAGTAGAAGTCCTTGAGGGTGAGTCTCTACAGCCTCAAACTACGCCGGGTGAATTTTGCAAAGAACATATACCTGTAGTACAAGAGGAAGAGAAATCAGGGGATCAAAACAACGAATTGGCTAAAGCTCAGGAAGAAATTGTGCAGGTGAATGAGTGCAGTCATATTCAGGTAGACATGCAGGAAGATTCAATTATAGGTGATACTTTTTCTACTGAACTAGAATTAGAGCAAAATTTTTCTGGTGCAGATTCTACCATAGAGGTGATTGAAGATGCTGGTACAGGTTTTGCCAAAGAGTTGATCAATGATTCAGTGTCATAGGTCAAAGCAAGGCTATTGTTGAGAGCAGCAAGATCATGGATTTTGATATACCAGGTTTACCGAATTTGGATGTACCAGATTTTGAGGACTTGTCTAAGCAAGAGTATGTGCTTGAAGATCTGCAAAATGTTGATTCAGTTGACAAGTTTTTGTGAAGCACAACTACCAAATTGGAAAACTGATCTTGAACGTGATTATGATGATTTAGAGGGGGTGCAGACTCCTTTTACACGCTTCTGTGACCTAGAGCTACAGATCTGGCAGACTGGTCCTGAATTTGATGATGGTGATTTAGAGAGGGAGTAAACTTCTTCTCTATCAAGAATTTGTGACACAGGGCTCACAATATGGCAGAATGATCATGAAATTGATGATGCTGATTCAAAGGGGGTGCATAGTGAAGTGCAATCTCTTGTTGATGAATATGATTGGTTTCATTGTGCCGATGATACAAAGAGTGTAGTAGATGAAATTTTCAATGTGCATGCTGAACTTTGTGCTACAGAAGTGCAAAGATATCTGGATGAGGGTGAAATACTTAAAGAGCAATTTACAGCAGAAGCATTTAGTATGCGTGTCACATGTGGAAATCTTAGTTTACAGCAGCCTGAGATGTGCAAGATGGAGGGACCTTCTCAAGCGATGGACCTAGATCTTATGTTCTTACTAGATGAAGCTTTGTAAGGGTTCTCAAACACAGATGCTAAGGATACCAATCAATTCAGAATCATGCATGAGCAAGTTTGTTCAGATTCAGCAGACGATGAACTTATGCAGTTGTTAGATGATGCACTACTTGATTTTGAGCCTCTACGAGATAGAGAATTGTTTTCAGATGCATCTTTTGAGCCTAATGAAGAGGATTTTATCAAAGACTTGATGTATTCAGATATGCATGATCGGAATTCCAATACTAGTGAGAGTGAAGGTGAACTACCAATGCTTTTACCTGTGATTGATGATCGACAATTGGATGAGCCAGTTGCACAAGGGATATGGCAGTATCTATTGTTGCCTGATGCTATATGGAATATGATGTTACCCTATGATGTAGGGGATTTTGAGCTAGCTTTTGACCCAGGAGGTGACAGATATATGCATGATCCTGGGCAATTGACTTATGTGCCATATGATCCAGGCGGTTTGTATGAAGATTTGTGGGCTAATCTATGTTTATGCTGTAATGATTGGAAATTCTTGTATTTTCCCTATGATCCTGGAGGATGGTACAAAATTTTTAAAGGAATGCTCACAATGGGACAGATGATTAGTTTCCAATTTGATCCTGGGGGACTACTAAAGTCCAAAGTTGCTGATTTGAAGAGTACCAGTTATCTGTTGTAGCAGGTTGCATGGTACAAGATTTTTTTTTCTAGATTATGCTGAGTCAGAGTAGTTTTTGTTATGCGGTCAATAAGCTTATATGGTTGGCTTCCATCTAACTTCTTTGGACAATTGCTGAAGTATCTTTACATCTTTTGAGTTGGTTCTGCTACCAGAACTTGAGGTAAAGGACTTGACGGCCATTCAGTGTGCTAAAGAGTAAGGGATACTTGAGCTTGACAGGGTTCCTTAAAGAGAGCTTAATGGTCAAGCCGTGTGCATCATTAACTGGAGCACTTGAGTCTGGCGGGGTTCACTAAACAAGTTATCCATGATTGAATGCTTTGAAGATACGGCAGATACAGTTCAAAGATTTTTTATGGAAAGCTACCTAATGATTAAGCTAGAACATTGATGATAGGGTATAAGCCTTATTTCATTTTTCATATGTTTACGAGTTACGTGAGTCTGATGATGGGTAAGGAGCTTAGGGTAGCTGTAGCAGATGCAGATTGAAGTGTTGTTGGCACAGACCGGAGGCTATGCAGGTTCAGAGGGGGTGGATGTCGTGCAACTCCACTCCCATGCTAAGAAAGATGCCAGAAAAATACATATCGAGCTTATTTAAAGCTTACTTGACTAACAGTCAGTGACCAAGGCTTGTTAATAGGCCAAGTTTAATTATTAAGCTACAACATTGATGATAGGGTATAAGCCTTATTTCATTTTTCATATGTTTACCAGTTACGTGAGTCTGATGATGGGTAAGGAGCTTAAGGTAGCTGTAGCAGATGCAGATTGAAGTGTTGTTGGCATAGACCGGAGGCTATGCAGGTTTAGAGGGGGTGTATGTCGTGCAACTCCACTCCCATGCTAAGAAAGATTCCAGAAAAATACATATCGAGCTTATTTAAAGCTTACTTGACTAACAGTCAGTGACCAGGGCTTGTTAACAAGCCAAGTTTAATTATTAATGTATGCCAGATGCGGCTTAAAAGGGCCAAATGATGCCTTAATGATGCTAAAAAGTACTATGATTGAAGTGAGCACAGATAGGAGATTATGATCTAGAACTGCAGTACTTGAAGTGCTCTACCGACCTGTCTTTACAGCTCGTCGATTGGAGCTACGGTGAGGAAGTTATGGCAGTTTGAAGTTCAAGTCGATTGCAGAATTGTACTAGATTGGGCAACAGCTGAGGTGACAGAATTGAAATAATTGCATCGGGCTGAAGTGCTGACTTTGTGGAGCGCGTCGGTCTTTTCAGATCAGTGATCGGAGTTCCGATCGCCAAGATATTAGCCGTTAAAGCTTCACCGAGGGCCGGCTCCATACCAAACCGCTCCGCTCGATCGGAATGCCATTTGGAAATTTTGACCTGCAGCCAGGTTTTTGGAATGCGGGAACAGTAATAGTTTGAGGAGTCTCATGTTCGGGACGTCATTTCATGTAGTGCTTGGGTACCAATAGTCGTGATTGGCAATGCCCGGCTAGCTGAACTAAAATTCACGACTATATTGTCAGTCAAGGGCTGCTTTGGCTGGTATATCACTCTGAACAATGATTTGGCCGATGCGTATACCAACTATGGCGCCTTTACGAAAGCATTATGTGCATGCCAAATATAATGCCTTGTTTTTGCGGATCAAAGCTTTGATCAATGCCGCATGCCAAATAAAGTGAAGCTATGCATGCCAAATGGGGTACCCTTTAAGGGCCGCCCACTGTCCATAAAACTATATTGGCCACCCAATTTATGAAACTCAAAGGCCAAGGGCCCATAACTAATAGCAAGCGGCTGTCTGCCTACAATATGAAGGCCGCCCAATTAAAGGGCATGGGCAATGGTTGCCCGCCCAAGCCACTAAGGGCCGCCGAAGGGCCACAACCTTGGCCGCCCAAAAGAAGAATTAAGGGCTTAGTGTGTGGATGGGGAAAGAAAAACAAACAAGAAGCCTTCATGGCGGGCAGATGATGAGAACAGGCGCAAGCAGAGAAGGGGGACTCGCGACTGGCGGTAGAGTGGTCGGACGAGCATGCTATGAAACGAGACAGCCCATGGAAAACAGTTTCGGGGCCAGTCCCGTCGATTTCCATGTTGGTCGAACCTTGGCCCTGCCACCTCATCCACGCCATTCTCACAACGGCGGCGCCATTGTTGCATTAAAAAAAAAGAATAGGGCTATTAATAAAAGGGGGAACGAGGTAAAGAAACAGGAGGAGAACGCGTAAGCAAGGAGGGGAGTCGAAGGGCAAGAAGGACTCCATGGCATAACATGCAAGGCATAAGGAGGAGCAAGGAGTCGAAAGGCGAGAAGGGGAAGAAGCTCACGGGTCATCCTCGACAAGCAAAGCTCTTCCTCTCTGTTGCTCTCGTCTTCAAAACAAGAAAAGATTGGAAGGAGGAGGACTTGAAAGTAGAAGAGGCAGATAAAGCGACATAAGAAAATTTTCATCACCAACATCAGAAGTTGATTAAGCATTTTGTTAAGTCCGGTATCGTTAATGGCCCAGTTAATCCTGTGAACGGGAGCTTAAACTCCTAGTTAGCAAATGATCCAAGTGACGGTTCTATTAACAGCCCGCCTTGGCTAAGGACTAAGTTGTACTCAAAGTAATATTCAATTAATTGATGATTGCAATGATTGCCAGAGTTATCAGTTGTTCTTGTTCTCTCTCTTTCACACCTCCCACAGCCCAGCTCACATAGCGAACACATATCCCCCGACAATGCAAGGCTTAGTTATTAGTAATTGATAACTAAGCCAACTATGCCCAGACATATCATTAAATGAATAACTAAGCCCTTGCATGGTCACGCAAGGCTTAGTTATTTGTTCAACCTCCCAACTATGCCTTGAACCTCACAACTATGCCAAAATCGGCATTCCCCCCCCCCCCCCCTCCATAAAAATGAGAGAGTATTATATTAAAGAGAGAACAAAATTACAAACACCAGTCCAACAAAAATCATTGGGACAGTCATTCTGTCTTTGACCCTGGTTACAAAAGGCAGTATATTGATTACATTTTACAATAGGGAGGAGGAAAAACCTAAATACATTCTATGGCATGTTAGGGAGCTCATTGAGCAGATCTTTAAGGTGTTGTGTCGTGCCCACCAGTCCCTAAAGAAAGAGGCCGAATGGAGAAGTGTGAGGTCCTCCTCAGTTTTGAGTTGATTCTTGAGTGTGGTTATTTTGGATTGGGTAGCCAAGTCGCAATTGTGTTAGATTCCACAAGCACCAGATCGTTGTAAATAGCATCTTTTCTTCTTTTCCTGATCATAGACACCAATTTTTTGAAGTGAATAAGAGTAGACTGCGTGAGTTTTACTGCATTGACCCAGGCTTTGGCAGGAGTTAAGCCTTTAGGGAATTCCTGGACCCAAATAGCTTTAATTTTTCCCTGAACTTCAGGGAGCTTGAAGAGATTGGGGTCAGTGTGGAACCAGTGATTTTTTATTTTAGTGGTTTTGTCATCTAGAGTTAGAAGAAGGGGTAGTGGTCTGAGGCACAAGAGGCTTTTATCCTATTGAAGTCTTTAGCAAGGGGGAGGCTAATGTAGCACCGCCCCGTTGCCATAGCAAGGGCTAGGGTAAGAGGTCCCCACCCCGCCGTATCAAACAACGGATCTGATGGTGAACCTGGTGGCCACTAGATCTATAGTGGAAGAAAACAAAGTGGTTCAGGGTTCAACTAGCGGACGATCTCTCATCACAAAGTGAGTCGCGTTTGAGCCTACTAGTAATGAGATCTAGCTCCACCTCCCAAGGGAAGCGTACTTAACCTATCTAGCGATCCTAAGACCCACCTTCCAAGAGGAGAGAAATCCCGAATGCCTTTTTTCCCATGTTTCAGAGGCACGTACACTTGAGACTTCGCCACTCTAGGGGCAATGAGTATTACTAGTATCGATTTAAACACTACGGGGACAGAGAGTTCCCGACCAATCGAGACCACCCATCTCATAGGCGTTGGCAACCTGAGCCAAGCCCCCACTTTCCACCCCCACACTCACTCTTCCTTGTGTGTCCTAATTACTACCACAATAATTGTTCAACATAAACATTCTTTGATTAGATTCCGAATCACAATGTTCCTTAAGACAACCCTTCAACCAGTATTGCAAAGCGGCACCAAGACAGTATTCTAGTAAAAATTCTACTCAAACTTATTCATTAAAATTCCAATGTTCTGGAGGTACAACATCCCCCCTCCAGCGAGAGTTTACTCCTCCCGTTGTCGCCTAGCTGCCCATACAACTAGGTATGTCCACCGCATAGAAAGCAGGACATGGACATTCCCACCGCATAGAAAGCAAGACGTGGGTTCCCACCGCATAGAAAGCAAGTCATGGGTATCCACCGCATAGAAAGCAAGTCGTGGATTCAAGAGCCCTTAACCAGTAACTCTGCCCCCTGTGATCAGCAGGGGGATGAGGACTAGTTCAACATTAGAAATAAAATGAACATGCCGAGCTAAATTTTCCCTAGCAGACATTCTTTTTTATTCCAAACAGTATATCCATCAATCATTCATTCCTGACTTTAATATACAAATGAATTCGAATGCCGAGGTTTCCGTCGGATTTCTCCAACATGTTTGGGGATATGTTCTTTCCTAGCTAAACGTGTGCAATGTTAAATTAAACAACTTGAATGAAATTGTGACCTACCTCTTCCATTTCTTTGTCAATGACCCGTGAGATGGCCGGTGCTTGTTCGTCCATGGGAGCTTTTCCCTTTCCATTCACATTGCTCGTTCCCGCTTCGCGGTCGTGGGCACCACCGAAGCGAGTTCTCTTAACCGGTGCCATTTTATACTCACTACTTTAAATGAGAAACTTGAAGAAAAAGAGCTAAGGTCCAAGAGCATCATAACAAACCAAATGGCAGATTAGAATTATTGAAGAATCCTCCGTATGCAAGGGGGTTAGATTTTTCCTTCAAGACCTAGTAATTTTATGGGTAATACTTTACTTGCCCTATGGGAACCGGCTCTAAAGTTAATCACTTGGCTTAGATGATTAAGAAATTCAAAATTTTTCTAATTAATTTACAAGAGAGATGAAGTAAGCAAGCTCAATCACTTTCCTAAAGCAATTAGAAAGATGCAGAGTTATCGCATGCATAGGTGAGAGAAAATTCTCTTCTTAGTGGCCTAATGATGGATTAATTTTTGCCTTAATCACATCTGAATGTGTGAGAAAAATTGAATCTAACTTAATTACATTACTATTGAGTGGTAAAAGGGTGAATTTCATCAAGTCTACATTATTACCAGTTGACAATTTATTAAATATGCTGCCTAGAGAGAATCTCTCCTAATCATGCATTAATCATTGATTAAGAGTGATGGATGGTTGCATAAATTATCTAATTGGATGATGATTATGTAATGGAGTATAGCTATGTAAACTTAGAGAGCAGCTATTGGGAATTATAGCTAGGATTAAGCATAGTAAACGAGGAATTTGGAGAATAATGAAGAGAATTAGGAAGAGCAAGAATTCAACCATGATTACCGTGATTAAAGGCTATGAATCCTCTTGATTTTCTGATCCAAATGATTCCTCAAGATGAGAATTTTGACAGCACCTCCCTCCTTGCTTCTCCTTCAAAAACTGTGTGTGTGCCGGCAGCACCTCCCCAAGGTGTGTATAGGTGTGTGTGTGTGTGTCTGTACTAGGTGTGTGTGTGAGAATGTGTGTGTGTGTGAGAGAGTGAGAGCACACCTTTAAATAGGCTCCTCAAGGCTGAAAATAGATCTGGGTTGCTATAAGCATCTGAGTAATCACTCAGTTAATGCATTGGCAAGTCTAGTTGCCTAACCAAGTGTCCAGCTGGTCAGTTTAACTTGCTCTCACACCCACTCTCTAGCTTGGAAACTTCCCTACAACTCCCACAAGGCAAGAGGGCGCCTCCTAGCTGCTAAAGCTGGCTCAAAGTGGCATGGAACCTACTTCCACATAGCCTCGAGCCCCGGTGCCTCCCCTCACAACTTAAGGAAAAATTGGTTTTAGGCTAAAACGGGTCATACGAGTCGAAATTTAATTCCGTAAATTGCTATACGAAGCTCTAACTAAGGTGTACTGGTTCGAGTACCTACCATATTTAGCAGCCCTTGGGGTCCGAAAAATGTATTTTTTCAAATTCGGGATACTGGTGCAGTTTTTCGAGACGGTCAAAACTGGACGGGTCGGGTGACCAAAAACTTACTATTTTTGAAACTTTTTTACAAAAATTATTTTAATTCACATTTCAAACATCATGGCACTGATAGAATTCAGAAAACTGCTAAAAATAGTAACTTTTGTCATTATGTTCATTTCAAGGTACAATGGTGCTCTTTTTCGTCGGGGTCAGAGACCTTACAACCTCCCCAACGTGAAAAATTTGAGATGTCCTCGTCTCAAGAATGTGTTTGGGTAATCTTTATTAGCATTGATTCGTCCTCCCAAGTTGCATCTTCTTCAGGGTAATCCTTCCACTTTACTAGATGTTCCGTGATAGTTCTGTTGCGTAACTTCCTTTCCCTTGTTTCAAGTACATAGTCGGGTTGGAGCTCGAGAACTCCTTGTGCTGGCATGACTATCTGATCTGAGTCCAAGAATTGATCAGGAATAGGGATATAGGGTTTTAGTAAGCTGACGTGGTAACTTTAGCTTGTAGGCCTGATCACTCACAACCTTAACGATCTCGAATGGTCCACAATACCTTGGGCTTAGCTTCTTATATCTGCCTAGTGATAAGTTGCTTTTCTTCGATCGGACTTGTAGAAAAACCTTATCCCCTTCTTTGAAAGTTCTTTCCAAACGGTTCTTATCTGCATAGTGCTTCTGTCTATCCTCAGCGGCGTGAATGTCTTGGCAAATAGCTCTAGTCTGAGCTTCCATATCTTCTAACATCTTCCTAGAAGCTTCTACCCTGATGGTTGGATATGAGAAGTTCAGTGGTGCTAAACAGTCCTATCCATAAAGAGCTTTGAAGGGTGATATTCCAATGCTTCTGTGTTATGAAGAATTATAAGCATACTCCACCAAAGGTAGATATTGTAACCACTTCTTTGGTTCTTGCGAACAATAGGCTCTGAGAATGTCCTAGATGACTTGATTAAGTCTTTCAGTTTGCCCATCTGTCTGCGGATGATACGCTGTACTGAAGGCTAATTGTGACCCAATAGATTGGAAAAGAGAAGTCCAAAATTTTGATGTAAACTTGGCGTCTCTATCACTGACAATACACTTGGGTAGACCATGTAGCCTAAAAATTTCCTTGATGAATACCCGGCTAATATTTGAAGTAGTAAAGGTTGTCTTTACGGGTATTAGATGAGCCACTTTCGTGAGCATATCAACAACCACGAAAACAGAATCATAACCTCCTGTAGAAAGTAATCCTATAACAAAATCCATACTGATGCATTCCCATTTCATCTGGGGTATGTCAAGAGGTTGAAGTTGCCATGGTAACTTGATTCTTTCAGCTTTTATCTGTAGACAAGAAAGACATTGCCTCACATATCGAAGTATGTCTCCTTTCATTCCAGACCAAAAATAACTCCTCCTGACAGCATGAAGAGTCTTAGCATAGCCTGGGTGTCCAGATGTAGGGCTGTCGTGTGCTTCATACAGAATAGCTTTCTTTAAAGTTGGGTCCCTGGGTATACAGAGTCTATGTCTGTAGTAAAGACATCCTCCCATAAGAGAGTAATCTTTAGCTTCAGGCATCTTATTCTGCTGGACTAATGATACTATTCGTTGGTACTCTTGATCTACCAAGGATGCTTCTTTGATTCTATCCTAGATAGGGTTATTTGGAATAGAGATAGCTCCGAGAAAGGATTTTTGGCTAAGACCATCTGCAACTGCATTTTCCTTCCCTGGTCTATACTTTATGTCAAGGTCATATTCATGTAAAATCTCTATCCATCGCCGTTGTCGCATATTGAGAATAGGTTGAGTAAAAATCCATTTTAAGCTCTTGTGGTCTGTAACCAGCTAAAACTTGCGCCCAAGAAGATAATGTCTCCATAACTTCAGCGCATGTATAACCGCTAAAAGTTCCAAATCATGAGTAGGATAATTCTTCTCATGGTCCCTCAGCTTTCGCGAAGTATACACCACCGATCTTCCTTCTTGAGTAAGAACTCCGCCTAGAGCAAATTTGCTAGCATCGGTCGCTACTTCAAATTCTCATACTGAAGTCTGGAAGCTTTAAAATGGGAGCTGAGACCAAGAATTCTTTTAGCTTAGCAAAGCTAGACTCGTGCTCGGTTTTCTATTTGATCAACATTCCTTTCTTTAGGAGTTCCGTCAAAGGAGCAGCAATGCGTGCATAGTCCTTGACAAAAATCCTGTACCATCCCGTTATCCCAAGAAATCCTCTTACTTCACTGATGGTGGATGGTTGAGGCCAATCAACGATATCCTTGACTTTGTCTGGGTCCAGTGAAATCCCTTCAGCCGATATGACAAATCCAAGATAATTGACCTTTGGTGAGCAAAAGGTGCACTTGCTCTCTTTAGTGTAAAGTTGGTGTTCCCGAAGAAGATCAAGTACTTTGCGAACATGTTCTTCGTGATCTGCCTCGTTCTTAGAATAGATCAAAATGTCATCAAAGAAAACCAAGACCAAATCATCCAGGTAAGGTCTGAAAATATCCTGCATAAGTCAATTGAAGCTTGCAGGATCATTTGTTAGACTAGAAGACATTACTGTGAATTCGTAGTGTCCATACCTAGTGTTGAAAGCCGTCTTTGGAATATCTGATTCCTTGATCCTGATTTGGTAATATCCTGACCTTAGATCAATCTTTGTAAACATTTTGGCGCCGTGGAGTCTGTCCAAGAGTTTGTCAATCCTTGAAATTGGATACTTGTTCTTGACAGTTACCTGGTTTAGTCCATGGTAGTCTATGCATAGCCTTAAGGTTCCATCCTTCTTCTTCTGAAAAAGAATTGGAGCACCGCAAGGAGAAGTACTGGGTCGAATGAATCATTGTTCAATGAGTTTCCTAAGTTGTTCCTTGAGTTCGATGGCCTCCGGAAGTGACATTTTATAAGGTCTTTTTGAGATAGGTTCACATTCAGGGATAGTCTCAATCTCATGATCAACCTCTCTATGTGGCGGAAGATTCATAAGGTCTTTAGGGAATACATTATCATACTCCCTCAACCAGTTTGGATGAAGTGAGGTGTCTGATTGTTCCACGTTGTTGAGCTTTACCGCATAAATTTGTTGCCCCTTTCTTAGTCCCTTCAAGAGTCTGCTGGCCTTAACTAGAGTAGTCCTAGGTCTCCCATTTTCCCCCTGGATTAAGGCTTCATTACCCAAGTTATCTGTAAAGGTAAAGTTCCCTTGTGCACAATGGATATGGGCCCTATTTTTCTTTATCCACTCCATACCTAATATCCCATCAAAGAATCCTAAGGGTAGGGTTCGAAATTGGGCAGGAGTTGGGTGTCCCCCTAAATCAAAGTCGATTTTTCCTGCAGAATGTCGAGATACTACTTCCTTGCCGTTTTCTAACTCTACCACTAGCTTGCTTGTTGGATACTTATCTAGCTTTAGCTTCCTCATGTATCTGGGTGAAAGAAATGAAAGAGTACTACCACAATCTATAAGGAAGTTAACTTGTTCACCTCTGAGAGATCCTGGCGTATGAATGACTACATATTGCTCGCAACCATTGGGGTTGTCAATTGCAGCATGCAGGGTTGCCCTCTCTACTGCTTCATCACCCACAGTTGGTTGTACCACTGCTGCGTTTACTCTAGCGGTAGCTCCACACCCTCACCCTATGTTCATTCTTCCACGTCCTCCTCTTCCATTAGGTTGGCCACGCCCATGGGCATTCAAGGGTATGGCATTGGCGCTGGTTGCCTGAGTGTTCCTGGGGCACTTGGATCTATAATGTCCATACTCGCCACAACCATAGCATCGAACATCTGAGCTAGAGCTAGATGTTAGAGGTTTGGCCCTCAATAAGGCATCCTATAGTGTTGTCGGTCTGAGAGCTTCCAACCGCATATTCA